>NC_067399.1:536373324-536674991 GCF_016432865.1 Antechinus flavipes
ATTTGTATGGTTTGTACAGACAGGGAGGCTAAGTCTGAAAGTCATATGGGTAGAAAAGAAAGCAGTATTATTGCCTTTCAAATAGACTGGCCATAGTGTAGCATATGGGGTCCAATTTATCAATCCATTTTCTTTAGATATTCCATCTTCCGCCTACCCCCTCTACTTTGCTACTAAGACATTTTCAGTCTTGCCTGATTCTTTGTGACTCCATTTGGGGTTTTCTTGGCAAAGATACTACAGTAGTTTGTCGTTTTCTTCTCCAGTTGACTTTACAGATGGGGCAACTGAGCAAACAGGGTTAAATGACTTGCCCAGGTCACATAGCTAGTAAGTGTTTGAATCCAGATTTGAACTTAGGTCCTCCTGACTCCAGGTCTGGTTGTCTATTCTGGCCACTCAGATGGCTCCAAAGGGCATACAACTTTACAAGATTAGGTTCAAATAACTCCCCATTCTCAGCTACCTAAGAAGGGAAAAAAAGCATACCTCGGCAAATTTGGCTGACTAAATAAAGGACATCTTCCAGACCCTTTCAGACTCAGAAGCCATTGTCCAGTTGTATTTCTTGGGTAAAGGGGCTCTGCCCACGTTCTATTTCCTCAAGGCAGAGAGACACTAATTTCCTCTCCTGGGAGCAGTGTTAGGATAATTCACAGAATTCCTCCATGAATGATCAGTGCCCAATGACGGGGAGCTAGGCAGGGTCTCATGCTCAAGTGAATCCCTTCCCCTCCTATCCTTCCTGTCTGTAGGGCTCTTCCTCCAACTTTACCATCAGAATACTTACAAGACCATTTCTCTTTCATCTCAACTTGCTAAGAGCATGCCAAATGACCCTCTTAATTCAGGTTTAATGTTGGCACAAAATCAGGTCCTCTCAGTCTCTGAACATTTAAGTGAAGAGATTTATTTTGTCCTATGACATCAAGGATCTGCAATAAAGGATACTGTGGCACTTAGCTCATTTCCCCATCTGGAAACAGAATCTATTTGGTTAGTAATTCTTAGGGTATGGCAACTGAAGTGGTCTAAGGACCCATCAAGTCTGAGAAGCCAGAACCTGAGGTTAATAAAGCTCCTTTCATTAGATGTCAAGCATTTTCATATTTTCTAATATAGAATTTTAAACAAACCTTCTTCCTCTTATTTTCTTAGCATAGTTACAAACTTTAAACTTTTTTTTCCTAGGGAAAATTTTTATATTTTGTTTTTTCCTCAATACCATGTAAAAACAATTAGCATTTTTAAAAAAAATTCTGAGCTCCAAATTTTCTCCCTCCATCTTCACCCCATTGCTTGAGGAAACAAGCAATTTGATATAGATTATGCATGTGTAGTTATGCAAAACACATTTCCATATTATCCATATTGTGAAAGAAAGCAGAGGGGCTGCCTAAAAAACCTTTCAGAAAAATAAAGTTTACAAAAAACATTCTTTGATCTGCATTCAGACCTATTGCTTCTTCCTCTGAAGATGGATAGCATTTTTCATCACAAGTTCTTCAAAACTGTTTTGAATCATTGTGAATAGCTAAGTCATTCATAGGCCTCAAAAGATTAAAAAAAATCATTTTTGTGTTCTGTAACATGAAATATACACATCTGTGCCAACAAATATAGACAAATTTAAACAGTTTGAGTATTCTTTTACACAAAAGGAATACAGTTGTGATTAGTCATTTATAATTCATAGTGTGACTTATTAAGATTTCTTGGCTTCAAGACACCAGAATGACAGCAGTAAAAATAGTTTTAAGAATTTTTTTTGGCCAATTTAAAAAAATCCTTTGTGTTCAAAACAGTTTGATACACCATTTGCTTCATCTTCATTTTTAAGTAGGAATATAAATTCAATTCAATCAAAAAATTAAAATAGTTCCACTAAAATATTTAATGTTGTGTAGATGAATTGACTAGTTGGCATTTCCTTAAGATAGAATACTGAGTATTGCATTTTTATTAGGAAGGTAAAGAAGAGATTTGTGGAAAACAAGACTAAGTTAACTACTTATTTAATGTGTTTATTGTAACAAATGCAAATGACACATTTTAAAATGGAAATGAATATATACTGCTGCAGTTAAAGAACCTATTTGGCTATCTAGAGACAGGCCTCTATTTTCTATGTGGCATATGTAGTTTGATCATTCTGAGACTGCACAGGAAATTAGGCATAGTGGCTAAAGCATTAGATTTAATAATGGCACCTGCCATTTATGTAGCCCCTTTTAAGGTTGACAAAGCATTTTTTGTACATTGTTTCGCTTGCTCCCCACAGCAAACTTACAAGGTAGAAACTACACTTTTACCTTACAGAAAAAGATGAGGCGGCTCATGGATTGAAGCAGGGAGTTCCTGAAAGCATAGAGCCCAGTGAGTTGGCAAGCAATGCTTATTGTATTTGAAACAAATAGATCCGGGGATACAGAGGCCAAAGACAGAATCTCTCAGGGGGCTCATCAGGAAGGAGGGGGATGGGGAGAGGCCCTTGTGGAAGGTGAGACTCAGCTGAGCCTTAAAGGAAGCCAGGAGGCACAGGGGAAGAGGGAAGGCATTTTGGGCAAGGGGAGAGGGGTGGGGTGGAGGATGGAATGTCATGCTGAAGGAACACCAAGAGGCCAGTGTCACTGGACTGTAGAATCCATAGAAAAGAGTCAATTTTAAGAATACTAAAAAAGTAGGAAAGAGTCAAAAAATGAAGAGCTTTAAAAGCCAGATGGGGTTTTTATATTTGATGCTGGAAGGCAAAAGGAACCACCTGATTTATTTGAGGCAACTGGGATTAAGTGACTTGCCCAGGGTCACCCAGCTAGGAAGTGTTAAGTGTCTGAGAGCAGATTTGAACTCAGGTCCTCCTGACTCCATCCACTGTAATGGGCTGAAACTCTTGAAGCTCTCCTTGCACTGAGGTTCCTCTTAGCACTTGAGGCTAATTAGCAATTAGACAATACTCTATTAATATATGCTTGGAGAAAGAATGGCCCTGCCCATTCTCTGTGCAAGTTTGATGTGTTGTATAGGAGACTTCGAAGAGGATTTGGGGGGTGGAGGGTGAGAGCCAGAGGCACTGCTGGCCAGATTCATGTTGCCATTCCCCTTCACCTCCACAAAAAATAAAGATCAAACATTTTCCCTTATTCTGACTCCAGCTGATTCTCATATACTCTGGGTGCTAAACGGGGTCATCATAATCCACTATGTGATCTGGTTGCCCCAGCTGAGTTTATTAAGGTGGTGACATGGTTACTTACAGCTGCACATTAGGAAGATCGTTCTGGCAGCCAAGGGAAGGAGCAACCAGATCTAGAAAAGGAGGGAGACCCACCAGAAGGTTCCTGGGATAGTCCAGGCATGTACACCAGGGCCACAATGGTGTTAATGCTAAGAGACTGAATAACACCCATTGGTAGTGCCCCGGTCCTCAGCACTATGTAGATAGGAGCTAATCTGGCAGAAGGGGGAGGGGTAATCCACAGGTGGGGTTTGGCAAGGCCGGACCAGGGACTCCACCGTGGAGGCTAGCACAGAAGGGGCCGATGCCCTTCAAGGCTGAGAGAGGGAAGGGAAGGGAGGGCAGCCTCTGCAGGGGTGCTGGCCTGGGAAGGAGGTGAAGGGTAGAGGGAAGTTAAAGAACAGGGTGAGGAATTACAAGGTCTGGTGTCCATTACTTTTCCATTGCTTTTGGGATCTCCCTCCATATCATTTCTTCCCACAGACTGTCCCTTCTGTAATGGCCACTCTCACTTATCTTCCATCTCTTCCTCTATTGAAAAACTCTCCCATGGATCTCACCCTCTAAACATCCTCTATCCTGCCTATTGTAGATAAACTTGGAAGGCCAGCTACAACAGGAGTCTCCACTTTTTCTCCTCTCTCTTCTTAGTCAAGTTGTGACCTTATCATTCCACTAAAATTCTCTCCCCAAAGTCATTAGTGATCTTTTAGTTATCAAATTCAATGGTTCTTTCTCCATCTTCATTTTTCTTGACCCCTTATTACCTTTGATGCCAACTTTATTTTCAGGACCAAGACAGCCTGGTTTTCCCATTTAACCTATCTGACTGCTCCTTCTCTGTCCTTTGCTGAATTCTTTTCCAAATTATGCCATCCCATAGATATCCCTCAGAACTCTGTTTTGGGCCTCTTCTCACTCTAATCTACTACCTCTCGAGGACATGAAGTATCTTGTCCCTCTTTTTCTATACTTGGCTGCTTAACACAGAGACTAGCACATAGTAGGTGCTTAATAAATGCTTGTTCACTGACTGACTATAGGAAGTTGATCAAACTCATATCACTCCAGGGATCAACTACCAGTTGAGTAGTAGGAGCTAACAACCTTGCCAATGCTTTCCCCCTCTATTCTTTATAATATAATTTTAGATCTGGTACAGCTAGGCCACCTTCATTTGATTTTTTTTTTCATTAATTCCCTTGAAATTCTTGACCTTTTGTTTTTCCATATGAACTTTGTTGTTATTTTTTCTAATTCATCAAAGTAGTTTTTTGGGAGTCTGATTGGTATAGCGCTAAATAAGTAGATTAATTTAGGTAGTATTGTCATCTTTATTATATTTGCTCGCCCAATCCAAGAGCATTTAATATTTTTCCAGTTGGTTAGATCAGATTTAATTTGTGTGGAAAGTGTTTTGTAGTTTTGCTCATAAAGTTTCTGATTTTCCCTTGGCAGATAGATTCCTACATATTTCATACAATCAGTAGTTACTTTAAATGGAATTTCTTTTTGTAACTCTAACTGTTGGGTTTTGTTAGTGATATATAAGAATGCTGATGACTTATGTGGGTTTATTTTATATCCTGCAACTTTGCTGAAGGTGTAGATTGTTTCTAATAACTTTTTGGTAGAATCTCTGGGGTTCTCTAAGTATACCATCATATCATCAGCAAAGAGTGATAATTTGGTTTCCTCATTGCCTATTCTTATTCCTTTAATCTCTTTCTCAACTCTTTATTGCCAAAGCTAGCATTTCTAATATAATATTAAATAGTAACGGTGATAGTGGGCAACCTTGTTTCACTCCTGATCTTATTGGGAATGGTTGCAGTTTGTCCCTGTTACATATAATGCTTACTGCTGGTTTTAAATAGATGCTACTGATTATTTTAAGGCAAAGTCCATTTATTCCTATACTCTCAAGAGTTTTTAAATAGGAATGGATGTTGGATTTTATCAAATGCTTTTTCTGCATCTATTGAGATGATCATATGGTTTTTGTTAATTTGATTATTAATATGGCCAATTATATTGATAGTTTTCCTAATATTGAACCAGCCCTGCATTCCTGGTATAAATCCTACTTGATCATGATGTATTATCCTGGGGATGATTTTCTGTAGTCTTTTTGCTAATATCTTATTTAAGATTTTAGCATCAATATTCATTAGGGAGATTGGTCTATAATTTTCTTTCTCTGTTTTCAACCTACCTGGTTTAGGTATCAGTACCATGTCTGTGTCATAAAAGGAGTTTGGTAGGACTCCTTCATTCTCTATTTTTTCAAATAGTTTATAAAGTATTGGGGCTAATTGTTCTTTGAATGTTTGGTAGAATTCACATGTAAATCCATCTGGTCCCGGGGATTTTTTTTTTAGGGAGTTGATTAATAGCTTGTTCTATTTCTTTTTCTGAAATGTTTCCCCCTCTATTCTTGTGGCTGACACTGGTAAGGAATAGTTTGCTCTCACCTGAAAAGACCAATGTACCTTCACCTTTTTTCCCCAGAACTATCTACACTGTCCTCCAAATCACCACATTATCATCAGGAGAGCCCCGAAAGACTCTCTTCCCGAGGTAGTATCTAACACACTACACTGATGACAAATGGTCACCAAGTCAGATCAGAAAGTAGCTCTTATGAGAGAGAAGTGGGTGGTAAATCATCACTAAGAAAATCTAAGTTCTAGCATGCACAGGCAAATTTGTCTAGTGATTTCTGTCTGATAAGAATAAACAGTTTTTATTCCCTCTCCAGAAGAGAGCTGACCTAAGGTCTAGGTCCTTATGCCCACAGAGAGCTCTATGCACTTAGAGAAGTAGCTCAAGTCACTCTTAATAGGCAGACTTTCTTTTGGAATGGTCTAGGAAACTCCCTCCCAGAAAAGGCTTGGGGAACCAAGAAGTGGTACTGCTGGGTGGCATCCTTCTTTGTAATAATATGGCTCAAAGTGGGAATGAGGTGGGAGGTGAAACTTGCTATATAACTGTGGTGGGTGTTATTTAATTGGAAAAAAGGTTATCCCTTCATTTACTTGGTGAGGGGTGCTGTGTTTATCCTTGGTGTACCTTCTTGCTATTTCTCAGGAGAAAATAAAACTCCTCTTTGGGGAAAAAAAAGGGGGGGGGGAGGAATTAAGTTCCTTTCTGATTTAAGTTCAAAGAGAATAATCCTTACCTGTTCTATTCTCTTATTTCCTCAAAGGTATTGCATATATTAACTTAAAAAAAAAAGCTAGAGATCTAGAGCTTGACATCTTCCCCCCAAAACTATTTCCTCTCTCACCTTTCCTCTATTCTGTAAACATCAGCATCAACTCTTCCCAGTTACCTAGGTTCTAAAATCATATTCAAGTTGCTTTTCCTTCACTCTTTATTCATTTTCTCTTCTTCATCAATACTGCCACATTTGTTATCCTATGCATTTTTTCCTCTCTGAAATATTAGTCTAGGCTCTCTGGAAGCTAGCTCCCTGGAATGGTCTCTTAAACAACCTTGCTCATTTCAGGGCTCTAGTACAATCACTGGACAGAACCTTGGATTTCAGGGTTAGAGGATGAATCTTCAGACCTTACAACTGCCATTTTCACCTGAGTGATCTTGGATGCATCTCTTAAACTGAATGAAACTAGATGGCCCTTTAGGTTCCTTTCAGCTCTAGATAGGCTCTCTTGCTTCTTGTGATTCATTGTATATACTACTGACAAATAATTTTCTAAATTAACAACATACTGTCATCATCATTCTTCCACTATAAAAAAAAGTTCAAGGTCTCCTATTCCTTAACTCATTAAAGTAGATAGTATACTCTGATTGGCTCTCAAAATCATCTAGAAACTGCCTCACCCCTATTATCTTAGATCTTCTCTAGCTATTTTTTTGCTGTTCCAATAAAGCTGACTATACTGCCACTGATTTCTATTACTTGACTTTTTTCATGTTATTCTCCTGGATTGGAATGCCTTCTCCATTTACTTCTCACCTGCAATGTTGTAATATCCTTCCAGGAACATTTTACATTCAATAATTAATAAGCATTTAATGTGTGCAGAGAACTGTACATAGTACTGAAATAAAAATTTAGCTAATACATGGTACTTGTCCCCATAGATTTTAGATTCAAAGAATCCACCAACAGCTAAAATAATATATGAGACCTGCATAAGAGAGATACAATACTAGTATGCTAGTTGGGGCGAGAGAGAAAAAATTATTACCAAAAAACAAGGCTCAGAAAAGGCTTCAGAACAGAGGAGGGCTACTGCCCAAAGTGTAGAGGCTTAGAATGGGACCCAATCTGCTGAAAGGTTTCTTTAGGGAAAATAATGAACTAAATTTCCCCAATGTGTAGCCCTCAGCTCCTTTGTATCTGCTTAGGAAAATGTAAGCCTCTCAAGGCCCTCCACTTTCTCTTTTGTTTTTGTAACTTAGCACCATCTGTGTCTCATACTAGGTAGCCCTTAATAAACATTTGTGGAATTACTGGATGAAAAGCCAGATCTAGCTCTAGGCCCATTTCCAAAGGGAGCAGAGGATTTCCTTCTTGGCAGCTAAAGTAGAATCAGAATTGTGAAGTCAATCATGCCCTTATTTAAACTGAATAATTTAATTTGTTTAAATTATTCATTTATAGGTATGTGCCAGCACAGGCTGCAGCACAGCTGCTAATGGGGCATAGTGATCTGCTAAAAACAAATTAGAGGGAATAAGTGCTCAGAGCTGGAGGCTCGGGGGTGCTTTTGTCCCAGCTGAATGAGGAAGACATTTGATTTAAGAGATGACAATTATGAGAATAACTGCATTAGGCCACAATCCCCCAAATGATGAAAAATCATTTTGGGTGAAGTGTATATACTAGGTAACATTAGTATTCATTAATATCAAAGTTCATCAGAATAGCATCAATGGAATAAAGCCTCAGGAAAGGAAACACAAGACCGATATGAAGGAGAAGATAGTGAGAAATGCAAGAGCCCCACAACTGTTCTAGGCAACAATCAAGGATCCTGGTATGTAGCTGGGGCAGCACGTAGCTGGGGCAGCACTTTAGAGAAAGGTGACACTGAAAGAAGTGGAGAAGCTAAATTCGCCTAATTTTTCCCCTTAATTGTTTCCCTCCTAAGCCAGCTTTACTCTTTATTTCCAAAAGCTAGGCCTCCTAGAAATATCATAAATAAACGAACAGGCCATACAGAATCAGTTATGGCAAATTATTTTTTTCCTACCAATAGGAGCCTGACTCAGAGGAAAAATCAAATAAAGAAGGCAAAACATTATAAGGATAGGAGACTTGAATTTTGTTCCTTGACTCACTTTCCCTACCTGTACAATGAGATGGTTACATTAGAAGGATTCCTAAGGTCTCTTCTAGCTATAAAAGATAACATGAGATATCTTCACAAGATAATTGTAAGACTCAAAAGAATTTCTGTATGTAGTGTCCCCAAAGTCTTAGTACAGTCAGTTTAAGACTGTATGAAATGTAATGTCTGGACTAGTTCTCTGGAGGATCTCTGGACCGGTCTTGGTCTTTAGGTGGAGAAGTGATGAAGTCAGGAGAGCCACTACAAGGCTGGTCAAAGATGGAGTCTGGAGTCTTCTCTGTGTTGGCTGAGTCTTCTGTGTTGAGACTCCCTTAAATACCTCAGTACGATCACTATAGCACACTGAGCATGTGCCAATTGCCCATTACATCACCATCACATTAAGTATATGTTTAGAGAACCATTATATCACATTGAGTAGGTGCTTAACTATAAGCACCCTGCTGTCCTTGATTTAAGTATACCTTTCCAGAGTTCTGGCCCTCTACATCAGTTTATAAACCTTTTAGTGTTACATAAAGACCTGCTATTACTACCACAGTTATGAAAATTAGTTTGTCCTTATAGAAATACAGAACAGGGAATACAAGATTTAAAATATCACAAATATTAAGTTGTTAACATATTTTTAGTCACCTTGGGGAGATGAGGAAGAAAAAAAGGTGGGAGTAGGAGCTGGGCTGGGGGAAAGAATGAAGAAAACAAGGAAAGATGAGGAAAATGAAAGAAAAAGACAGAAACGGTGAGAACAAATTGTACTTAGCAAGAATGAAGGAGGGGGAGGGACAAGGGTCTTGTTCAACCAGGTAAACTATCTGTCTTCAGTTACCAGTTACCCATTGGCAAACAAGGTAATTACATTATAGCATAGTGAATATTGACAATACTTTTTTTTTTAAGTACTGCCTATTAACACAAACATGACCATTTATATAGTCTATCAGCTCTGCTTAACATTTACAAATATTAAAGCTAAATTCTAAAGGCTCTTTACCCACCTCTATTATCACATCACCTCTAAGTCTCTTCAACCTCCAAAAAAACCTTAATTCTGTTAGAAAAGAAAACAAATAAACCCAAAGAACTAAGCTATCCACTTTGTTGAGGTTAATTGTTCCTCCTGGCACAAAAAGGAAGGTAATGAAAAAAGAGCATTCAAATCTTGTCCCAACGATTTAAACATCAAAGAAAGCTGTATCTTTATGGACAGAAAACTATATATATTAACACATACAGTAATGGCTATGCCTCAGGGAGGGAGACCCAAGCTCACCCGATACCAGAGATTCTTTCTGGCTGAAGTCAATTTACTTAAAATTACAACTAAAAATGTCACTTGCCATACAAACTTTCAAATTTCAAAAGGCAGAAGAGATTGCTTTGGAATTTCTTTTTTGGGGGGAGAGGGAGGGAATGAGGATAAGGACTGTAGGGTGAAGGGAGATAGGTATGAAGTCAATATCCTAAGTTAAAACCAGTGATTTCTGCTGAGCAGTGATAAGCTACCTATTTATTTGAAAGCTTCTGTAACATCCATGGGCTAAGGCTAATCTTTTAAGTAAAAAGAAAAATGTTAATAAAAAAAAAAAAAAACAAACTCTGAAACCTTATGTATCTCCAATTCTATAGGAACTGAGTTAAGCTATGAACCTAATCCCCTAACTTTTCCCAGAGACTAAGATGATCTAAGGGAGAAGGATTAACCCTTTCATGTTATGTATTTTTTGTATTGCTTAACAAAATTTATATTGTGGTGTGTTTTTAAAAAATATTCAAATAGTACATCCAGTTTATTGCCTTATGTGGCATAAATGTTAGTTTAAATCTATTTGCTTCCAGACTACTTTTCAGCTTTTTCAGCAGTTCTTGCCAAATATAATCCTTTTTCAACTAGTTTATATTTTTGAATTTTTTGAATATTAAACAGCTAAATTTGATTCTTTATGAACTTTGCCTGTTTATTCTATATCACCAGCTAACTTTTTATTTAGTCAATATCAAATAGTTTGTGTTTTCTTTTTCTTAACTTCTTTATAAAATTAGACCACTGAAAGAGTATTGTTTTCAGAAGAGGCACTCTTGTAGAAAATTATGGTCATATTTGTGCATCAGAAATCAGGAGATCTGAAATCATTCAGAAACTACCAACCTACCTACCTCTCAATTGACAGTGCTGTGTAGATCTTTAGTAAGCGTGAAAGGTGTGTATTTTGTTAAATTTTTTTGATATTAATTTTTTTTCTTTTTTTTTAGGTAAAATCTAATCTGACTGTTCAGTGGCTAAACAGAACTGGAGTGCAGAGGATATCTCATATTTGGGGGAACACTATCAATGAGGACTGGAACCAATGGCAGAGAACCCAGACACCTCTCAGTTCCACTTAAGAGTTCTAGAGAACTGAGTGAGGCGGGGAGGAGATGGAGGTTTAAAATCTAACACATCCCCACCTCTTCCCTCCCCTTCCCCCGCCCCACATACTCTTCAGGAAGTAAAAGCCAGGAAGCCAGAGTTACACTAATACTTAAGACATTACCTTTCAGGAACGTTTGAATCTCAGAATGGTACTGTGGATATTCCTCCTGAAAGTTGAAAATTTGAAAATGCAATTCATCAGTCAGCTCTTCAGTTATTATTCATAAAAGTTAATCTCTATTAACATTATTTTCTTTATTGGTCATCTAATATTTTTACTCAACAGCTTTTTATGATGCCAAGCAATTCTACATTTTACAATGATTTATATATACTGGAAAGGATACCACTAAAAGAACAGAATGATACTGGTTAACCAAAATAATTGGTTCAAGAAATAATTCTGAATAACTTCTGTAATAAGAATATAGGTTGATGGTCAGTATTTAGGCATAAGTCTGGTCTCTACCATTGAAAACTGGTGATTTACTGCAAAGAACATGCCACCAGGAGTTGGATTTTCAAGGCTTTCCATAAGTAAATCTTATTCTACTTTGCTAACTTTTTCCTACTATTTACTTAGCACAAATACATATTTTACTCATTCCTACTCTCTCCTTTGCTCACTCTACTTCCCTTGTGTGAAATACTCTGCTTTCTATTTCTTTTCTATACCTTCAAAATCCAGTTTGTGTTCAGTTAGTCCCATGAACCCTATAGCAACTTCTTTGACACCCTGAAGTTTTGGCTCATGCAAATTCCTGTTGTACTCTGTGGACATCAACATGTATATTTAACGGCTCTTTAATTTTCAAGAAAATGTTAGTTGGAGCAGCTAGATTGTCACAGTGGATAGAGCACTACCCCTTTAGTTAGGAGAACCTGAGTTCAAATTTTGCCTCAGAAACTTAACACTTCCTATCTATGTGATCCTGGGCAAGTCACTTACCCCCAATTGCCTAAGCAAAAAGCAAAGAAAATGTTAGTTCTATTTGCCCAATTAAAGCCTTAAGTTTCTTTTAAGTCAGGAGCCACTTTAAAAAATGTTAAAATTTTTATTTTTTGATTATCAAGCATTTATCTTTTTAAAATTATCAAAATTTATTTCTTATTTCTCCAGCCCTAACCATCCCCCATCACATAGGGAGAAAAGAAAAAGAAAAACAAATTCCTTGTAATAAATATGCTTATGTTTTAATCAAACAATTGTCCACTGTGGCCATTTCCAAAAATGTGTGTCTTGTTTTGCATATTTATTTGGTCCATCATTTCTCTGTCAAGTTGGTAATATTCTTTCTCATCAGTCTCTGGAATCATAGTTGGTTACTGTTTTGATCAGAGTTTTTAAACTAAAAACTGTTACTACAATATTAGTATTATGGTATAAAACTTTTGGTTCTATTCATTTTACTCTGCATCAGTTCACAATTTTTCTCTGGTTTCTTTGAAAACCAGCTCATTATTTCTTACAGCACAACAATACTTCATTATATTCACATAGCATAATTTAGCCTCTCCCCCATTAACAAACACCCCTTATTTCCAGTTCTTTATCACGAAAAAAAGAGTTGTATCACTGACTCCAGTGAGGCAGTATCTGAGAATAGTTATTAGTGATTTGGCATGTTTCCATATGGCTAGAGATATCTTATATTTATTTCCTTTAAAACTACTTCCTCATGCCTTATGATCACTTATCAAATAGGTAATAGCTTTTATCCTGTAAATTTGAATCGGTTCCTTAATATATCTTGGAAATGAGACCTTTAATCAAAGAAAGTTGCAAAGACTTTCCCTCCAGCAAGTATTTCCCTCCTGCTCTTTTTAGTTACCTTAGATTTCTTTGTGCAAACTCTCCATTTTAATTTGTGTCCCTCTCTATTTTTGTTTAGTCATGAACTCTTCCTTTAGCCTTATATCTAAAGGGTGGTTTCTTCCTCGTTTGTGTCATCTGTGATATGGCCTTTAATATATAGGTAATCATTTGTTACAAGTTCCTCCTGGTAAAAGTGTTAAGATACTGATCTAAACCTAATTTCTGCAAGGCTACTTTCCAGTTTTCCCAGTAGTGTTTGTCAAATACTAAATTCTTACTTCATTATCTGGGGGAATTTAAATTTTAAATTTTAAATAGTAGTGATGACAATGAACACTATTACTTTATCACCTAATCTTATTAGAAGGATTATGTCAGTTCTTGGTTTTAGATATATTACTAGTTGTCATGTTAAGGAAAAATCTCATTTCTTCATATATTTTATAGTGTCTTTTTTAAAAACAGAAATGAGCATTGCAGTTATTTTTTCTGAATCTAGATACATTTGATTTGTGTTGTTCTTATTATTAAGATAATCAATTGTCTTTTTAGTTCTCTTAACACTAACCCAAACCCTGTATTTGAGGTAAAAAACCTATCTGGTTATAGTGTATAATTTTTGTGATATGTTGCTATTTCTTTTTCTTAACCTTTAAAAATTTACCATCAATGTTTATTAAGCATATCAGTCTATAGAAAAAAAACACATTATTAATCAATCTGCACTTATAAATTTTTTTTTTTTTTTAAAGAAGAGACATTTGAACTAAACAGCTTTGCTTATTTTTCTATTATTTGGGTGGTCTGAAACTATAATCCAAAACCAAAGGAACATAACTAACAAAAGAGAATACGGATTAAGACACTGTGATTTGGCTAATTATTTAACAGAGATTTATGATTTAATTACTGCTGTTAGTAATATTCCATCTGTGTACTGCTTGATGAACTGGGATTTAAATCATTCTGTAAAATGGTTAAGTACCTAGTGATAGAAGAATGCTTTATTTTTAAAGCAGAAAATGCCTAACATTTTTGGAGGTCAGCATCGATTCTTTCCTGTAAGCAGTAGTAATTGACACCACTTCATCAAGTACATTATCTCTTGGCAGCCCACAAGATGAGACAGAAGTAAATGTGGGGCCACTTTTGATAGTTTCTGTCTTGTTTTGTTTTTTAAAATGATTAAGAGAAGCTTGACAGGGTTCACAAGCATAATATTTCACTTATAGTCAACAACATTCCTGAAAGGAAGGGTAGGACATATGTGATACTTTCTACATTTCAAAAATGAATAACATAAGACACCTCGCCCATAAATGATTTAACTGAGAAGACAATCTTAGTTAGGCACGAAGAAGTTCTGTGCTTTCTTACTAGATTATGGTGAATGCTAACCTTTCAGGTTTGAAGAAGCTTGATTTTCTATGTATAAAATTGATCAACATGAAAATACTAATAAAATTTTGGGAAAAAAACCTGGTCTCATTTCTAGAATCTTGGACAAAGTAAAACTGGTCCCTCCTCATTTTTGCTATGTGAAACGCACATCTCCCTTTTTGGCCAAACATTTTTAATGTGCAAGTCATTGTTACTAAGACTGTTATTCCTTTGGAAGTGGTCCATGGCACATCCTAGGTGCAGATACAAAGGTGCTCATGGGCCACCACATGTCAGTTCCATGCTGCATTGCTAGCACACAGCATGGGCTTCATAAATACTTGTTGGTAACTCATCTGCTTGCCATGCTCCTCTTGATTTCATCTACCAATGTTCTCTGGATAATTGTTACATTGCACACCATACTTTCTCTAAGCTCAATTCCTCACTTTATGAGGCGGTTTTTGAGGATCCTGTTCCAGTTTTGTGACTATCAGTTGGACTATGCTTGACACGGATGTTGCTCTTGAATGTCATATTTCTGATTTTCAAGGAAGCTGGCAGTTCTGCTCACCATGGGGCTTTGAATATTGCATGACTTATCCTATGATAATTTAAAAAGTACGTTGTAGGGGCTGCCAGGTGGTGCAATGGATGGAGCTCTTGCCCTAGACTTAGGAGAACCTGTTTAATCAAAATAAATAATATGGAAAAAAAGGTTCTATTGTTCAAGATAAATACAAAACAGAAAATAAAATCTCCTTATTATGTCTTCTTTCATTATTATGTCTTTCTTTCCCTTGTCAGTAATAACTGAAAGACAATTTATAAAAGCTCAAAACATTTAAAAAAACACTCATAATCATAGCCATCCAAATAATAATGCACATATAAATATTCTATTGTGTTTGCTGATATAGACATGGCCACATTGTAAATACAGCCTGGAACTTCTGGCTCACTACTATGCTCTTAGCATAGAATAAGAGTTAGACTAGTGACTTGATTGGTATAGTGAGCTCTTGGTCTTCTACCAATGCACATCAGCACCTTCTCTGCAACTGCTATAGACAGCTAGGTTGCTCAGTGGATAGTGCTGGACTTGGAGTCAGGTATGCCCGAGTTAAATTCTGCCTCAGACACTTAACTGTGTATCTATGGAAAGTCACATAATCAATTTTTCTTTCTTTTCTTTTCCTTCCTTCCTTCCTTCCTTCCTTCCTTCCTTCCTTCCTTCCTTCCTTCCTCCTCCTCCACCATTACCACCACCACCACCACCACCATCATTATCCATAATGTTGCAGTGAGAATCAAACGACATATAATAATCCCTTAGCAAACTTTAAAGTACTATATAAATGCTAGCTATGCCTAGAACACTGAGGAATTAAGTGACTTGCCTGTGGTCACGCAGATAGTATATGCCAGTGACAGACTTGAACTCATGGCCTTCCTGGTTCTCCATATATTATGACGTACTATCTCTCTGGTGGGCTCTCAAACATAACTTTAATTTCTCCTCAGTTGACTTTCTGGTGACCATGACCACATGAATAAATAAAAGCTTACATTTATATTGGATTTTAAAGCACTTTCCTCCCAACAGCCTGAAGTGAATAACAAAATTATCATTATCCCTAGATGAGGCGATCTACATTTTGCTAGTATAGAATCAGAGAAAGTACAAAATATATTCATAAGTATCTACAAAAATATAGTAATCTCAAATTCAGAATTGCAGTCTATTAAATGGACTTAGATTTATGCTACTAGATTGAGCATGGAACCAGAGAAATCATTCCTTCTAAGCGGGTTCTTTTTTAAACAAAGATGAAATTTTTTATCTCCATTCAAGCTCTCATGAGTAAGGTAATCATTGGAAAGTTGCCCAAACATTCTGAAAATATGGTTTCCATTAGGTTATTACTACAGTTATTAACATTTTTTAATGAAATCATTGGATTTTCCATTTTTTTTCAAACTTTATACCACATTTACATGACATATTGGGAAACAGTAAAAATTGCTGTCATGATTATAAATCCATTCAGTAAATGGTCCAATAAATCTACTCACTCTCAAGATGGATTGGAGCAATAAACTCTAACTAATGGTACAAACAACTCCCCTCCTCCCTCAGAACCCTGATCTAGCAACTGCTTACAAATGCATTACAAGGCTTCACTTCAAATTTTATATTATTGATGTAAAAATTGCTGAAGCAAAATCTTTCCCAAGAGATGGAAGTGAAACTTAACAGTTTAATTGGTCTATATTAACTCTGGGCTCTGAAAATAATATACTGATACCCAACAAGTCCCAAGGTAGCAGTGTTTATACTTATTGTAATAAGTATAGAAGACTGAGGTTAAAGAGAGTAGTTATATTGAGATGAAAAGATTTTATTAAAGTAATTAAATCTTTTTTTATTAGTTATGTTAAATAACCAGATTTTTTCAGTTTAATTTATGGCAGGAATATATAATCCTGGTTACAGATTCTCTATAATTACCTCCGCCATGCTCTGAAAAGTACAGGAGACATCAAAGCTCAACTATAACCAAATTCATTGCTGAAGTGCTTAATTTACAATGTGCTTTGAAACAACTTCAGCTAATATTTAACTTTCTTTGGCAGTTCTTCTAAAAAAAAATGTCTTTTTTCACTCACTCAAAAAAAGATATTCAAGATTTAGAAGCAATGCTTAATAAACACATTAATTATAAGAAGAGCATTTCAGAGTAAAACTGATGAAGTGGATTTTTATCTAAGAAGATGAGAAGTTAAAACTTCTATTATTCATTTCTTTCCCTTTTTTGCTGAATATGATATTGTCAAAGTTATTTATTTTCTTGTCACCTTCAGGACAAATTGATGAATGTAATGAGTTCGAGTTTTATTTGTAAGGATGATAGAGGACCACTGGATGAATTCCATTAATGCAGAATGCGCCTCTATTCTTACATGGAATAAGTTTTTCTGAGACTAAATGCTTGCTATTTATATTTGCTTTTGTATGCCAATCTTAGTATTGTTAATCTTATTGATGAACAGGGTGGTTACAAACACAACTCTGATTTTGTTGTTTTGTTTTTGCAGTTGAATACTTATAGGAAGAATAGTGAGAATAAGACAATGAGAACCTTTTTATGGAAATGGAGGGGTTTTATGATGGGATTATCCTTAAGAAATCTGGAGTAATCTATTAAGTAATAATTTTTTCAAGGGAAACAATAGACATTGTGCAAAGCAATTCTGTAGATTATACTTCCCACTTCATTCTCCAACTTCTTAGCAATAACTTTCTCAGGTTTGAGATGCCTTTGATCTGAAGCCCATTCTCCTAATTGGTAAATCTTTAGCCTAGCCATTTCATAAGGCACTTAGATTATGCCATTTTCATTCTTGGTTACAGGAACTTTTTTATTTCCTTGATGCCTGTACAAATGCCCCTCTTTTCCAGATTCCTTTTATGTATTCATTCTCCACTGAAAGTAAGCCTCCCGAGGGCAGGCACTGCTTTATTTACTTGTATTTCTACTCCCAGTACTTAGCAGTATCCGACACATGGTAAATACTCTATAATAAATGTTTTAACTATTGATATTCAAAAATAGCACTGGTTATCAAATATCTAGCAAGCTTATGGCTAGAATTATACAACAGAGCCTCGCTCTTTCATAAACTAAACTTGACAAATCCCCATACTGCAAATAAAAACCTCAAAACATCTTTGAAAATTTAACAGATAAAGCAATCATAATTGCATAAAGATAACATTAATAAATAAAAATTTAAGGATATTTTTAAAAGACACTATCTTATAATCACTTATAAAATAACATCAAAACCATATAGAAGCAGGAAAAAAATACCTATCATCCCACTTTTCCTGTCTGCTATTGTTCTATGATGCTTTCAGAGTCTGCCTACAAAAGATGAGTTTGCATTCAACTGCTTTTTTTCAATAATAAAAGCAGTTAGTTTGCCCATCTATGTAAGAGTCCACAAAACATTAAAATAAAATAATACTAATAGGAGAGTGAGTTGTTCTCAGATGGTTTCTGTCTGAACTTCATCAAAACAGATATGAACAAAATAATGATTTGCAAGACATTCCATACACACCTTCTAACTTGATCCCCACAACAACCTCATGAGACTGTTTCTACAGTTGCTCTTCTCCTTACTTTACATATGAACTCAAGAAAGCAGCAGCATGAGAGTTTGGATTGAGCAAGCCAATGTAATAATAACAACAACAACTAGTATTTATACAGCATTTTAAAGTTAGCAAAGCATCTTATGTATGCTAACTCATTTGAAAGAGTTAAGTCTCATCAACCAGAGTCCAGTAATAAAGGATAGAAGCTGGAATGCTGATTTGGAGGTGGAAACTAGAATAAAGATTTGCGGCAAGAATATAACAGGGACCTACAAGTAATTCAGAATATATATAACATGCGTGCCACATTTATTTGATATACCTGAATATATATACAGATCCGTATACCTAGGAACCAGTGAGTATTAGAATGAGTGAAGACAAATGAAGACCAAGTAATTATAATGCCTTCCTCCTTTCTCAACAACTTCACTGAAGTTCCAGTGTCAAACAGCTTCATTTCTGATCCAACTGTTTTGACAATGTGGAAGGCTAAACAATCATGATGTTTAATTGTAGAGAATGAGGCACTTTAATTATCCAGATACACAGTTCAATAAAATTTGAAGGTGCAATATAAACACAAGATGTCTTCTTTTAATTTCTTTTTAAAAAAATGCTACATACACCTCTCCATAATGCTTGCTATGGAGAAAGGAGCATTTCTTTCCTGTAATAATAGGATTCAACGGGATTATCTTGCTATATTCTTACAAATATTGACAGCTCTTGATTTACAAACATCTGAATTACAAATTGTTAATATGTACAAGCAGAAAGTTTCCAATTCTTAGAAGCCCATTCTTTATTCTCCCAATTAAGAAACACTGATGAATGACTGCTTGGAGAGGTGCCTCCTTTATATAGTTGTCTAAAAAGGGAATAGGAGATAGCTTGTCTATCCAGCAACATCTGCACATTCATCCCCAATTTTTTTTTTGTTGTTGTTGCTAACTATTTATTAAGACCTTACCTGTGGGTTCTCTGAAAACAATTATTCAATGGAAGCATTATTCCTTGTTATATAAACAGTGACATGGAAATCCAAATGACTGGTAAATTAATAGGTATATTTCCCTCACCACGAACATGAGACGAACAAGGATAAACAGAAGGTATAATACTTAGAATAGGTACTATACTCACCTTTATACATAGTTTGTTATCAGCATTATTCATAATTATTACCCCAAGGTATTTGCTTCCTATCATGCTTATGCTATGTCATAAGTCTAACGCCTTTCTTTTGATTACTTTGAACCCAAAAAGACTTCCAAACCTCCCATAGCCCCTCCGTCTTAGATGAAAACTTTGCTCCACAGCCTCATATTTTTATATATGTACATATATTTATACTTTAATAGTATTTTATTTTTCCAAAATACATTCAAAGATAGTTTTTAACATTCACCTTTGGAAAATAATGTGTTCCAATTTTCCCCCCTCTCTCTTCTTTTGTCCCTCTCCCCTAGATAGCAAACAATCCAATATAGTTTAAACATGTGCAATTCTTCTAATCAAATTTCCATATTCATCATGCTGCACAAGAAAAATCAGATCAAAAGGGAAAAAACACAATAAAGAAAAAAATTAAGTAAACAAACAATAATAATTTTAAAAAAGGTGAAAACACTATGCTCTGATTCATATTTAGTATCTATAGTTCTCTCTCTGGTTGCAGATGGCATTTCTATTGGAATTGCTTTGAATCACTTCATTGTTGAAAAAAGGCAAGTCTATCACAGTGGATCATCACATAACTTTATTGTTATCGTGTAAAATGTTCTCTTGGTTCTGCTTGTTTTACTCATTATCAGTTCATACAAATTTTTCCAGACTTCTCTGAAATCATTCTGCTTATCACTTCTTAAAGAACCACAAAAAAAGCTGCCACAAACATTTTTTTGCACATGTGGGTCCTTTTCCCTTTTTCATGATCTCTCTGGGATACAGACTCAGTGGAGACACTTCTGGACCAAAGGGTATGCACAGTTTAATAGCCCTTTGGGCATAGTTCCAAATTGGATCAGTTCACAACTCCACCATGCATTAATGTCCAGTTTTCCCACATGTCCTCCAACATTTATCATTTTCTTTTCCTATCATTTTAGCCACTTTGAGAGATATGAAATAGCACCACTCAGAGTGGTCTTAATTTCTCGAATCAATAGTGATTTAAAAGCATTTTTTCATATGACTAGAAATCATAGCCTCATATTTCACTAAAAAACTTCAGCCATTTGCAGGTTCCTCCTTCTCCCCTGTTTCTCATCTCCTACCAGTCAGAAATGTCTGTCACTATTTCCGCCTTGACACCTATTTCACATAAAGAGGGGGTCCTTCTTGCTAAGACAAATCCTTCTCCCTATATAAGTAACCTCATGTCACCCTGTTTTCTTTAGCAGACTGACCTCTCTATGATTCCCAATCTATCTAGTCTTCAGTCACTTCCTGTCCCTCAATGTTTTCCTATTGCAGACAAACAGGTGCCCATCCTCAAAAAAGCCTCACTTTGATCCATCCATCCTTGGTAGCTATTGTCCTGGATCTCTCCTCCTTTTCTGGCCACATACACTAGGTGCCTCCATCCTCTTTCCTCTCATTTTCTTCTTAACTAAGCTTAGTTTAACTTCTGACCTCATCATTCAATTGCTCTCTCCAATAATGAAAGACCACTTCACTGCCAGATGCCTTCTCTTTCCTCCCCTCCCCCCACCGCCATTCTCACACTTCTTGACCTCTCTGCAGCCTTTGACATGGTTGATCTCTCTTCTCTCTAAGTTTATATAACACTGCTCTCTTCTAGTTCTTCTACTTGTCTGACTGCTCCTTCTGTTTCCTTTACTAGATCCTCAGGCAGTCGTACCTGCTAACCATGTTAGAATCTCTAAGGCTCTGTCCTGGATCTTTCTTCCTTTATACTACTTCACTTGACAACCTCATTAGTTTCCATGGTTTCAATTATTATTTCTGTAGGTGACTCTCAGATATGTCTAACTCTAACCTTCCTTCTGACCTCGTTTTGCACCTCCACTGCCTATTCAACACCTCACACTCAATTTGTCTACAACTGAACTCGTCAGTGTTTCCCCTGCTCACTATTACCCTCTTTCAATCTGCCTCTCTTCCTAACTTACTTGTTACTGTACATCCTCCCCAGTCCACAACCTGGGTATTATCCCTGAGTCCTCATTCTATCACTCATCATATCCAATCAGTGTTGAAATCTTGTTATTTCTACTTTAACATCTCTAGTATATGTCCCCCTCCAAATTTCCTGATGCATGCCCTTAACCACTTGCCAGCTGGACCACAGTAACACCCTGTTACAGGTTAGATCCACCATCCAGCCACTAAAATGATCTTCCTAGAGCACAGGACTGACCATACCACTTATTATGACCCACCTTCCTCCCCATTCAATAGATGAGTATGCCAGATGACTGTTAAATGCCAAAAACAAATTATGAAGAACAATATCATGTATTATACAAGATAATCCAACTGCCATGTCTGGGTGAATAAGATCTTACCCGTTTTATATTTTCATTGTCTGATCTCTTTTAATTTTCATAGAAAAATTGAGATCCTAAATTATCTGGTCATTAGGCTTATACATGATAAATTTTAAATTTCTTTGGGTTAAAAAATGCAATTGTATCTCTAAAACTAAAAAACAAATTCCTGTAGAACTTACCAGAGAATCAATTCTCTCCCCCGCCAAGTGATTAAAACAATATCTGATGTGTTATCATAAGGCTAGAATTTCTATTAATTTAAGTCTACAAGTATTTTCCAGGTACTTAGGTGCAAACCACTTTTTAAAGGTACTACTCCTTTTTCCTTTTCTTAAGAATAACCTAAAAAATGAAGCATTTAAAAACATTTTTCTGCCAAAAAATCTTTCTAGGAAGATTTCTGTAACTTTGTCCCTAAATTGAAAGCTGTAAGGAACAGCAATTAAAAATTGAAAATAATCTTTGTTTTCATTTAGAATAAAGTAATGGCAAGTAGTTTAAATTTTAGTAGCAATATTGTGAATTAAATAATCATGAACTTATGTCTTGAACTTCCCAGATGTACAATATTTGAAAGCCAACAGTAAGATTACCAAATCAAATTAACTTTTGAGTCTACAAGAGCTTTCATTTGCCTCCCACTTATGACCCCATTGCATACTGATTGAAGGATAGTAGAGGCTTTCTACAAGCTTTAAAGTGCAAACATATAATTAAAATATGGAAGTAGTTCTATGTAGCTAAGCAAATACATGTTGTGGTTAGACTCTAGATGCTATTTGTTGAATAAGCTATTTTTGGTTAATTAAAAAATAAATTATTTTATTTTAATATTTAAAAAAATTAATATATTTTTATTTGACATTCAACATATATGTAATAAAAATAAAAAATTAAACATTTACATAGTTAAATATTTTTCTATCTTTCTAAATGTTTTTCAAGGCTTGAGACATTGCCAGAATTATACGTTGGCAATATAATTCCTTTTTTTTCCCCTTGAGGCAATTGAGGTTAAGTGACTTGCCCAAGGTCTCTTAGGAAGTGTTTGAGAGCAGATTTGAATTCAGGGTCTCCTGACTTTAGGGCTGGTGCTCTATCCACTGCCCCACCTAGCTCCCATTATCGTGATACGGGAGCCACTTACCAGTGGCTGCGGGAGGTCTAACTCAGACCTGTAGAATGGATCTTTTCATGTGAAAGGATGATGATGATACAAGGAAACTGAGAGGAAGTTGCTGTTCTCTGATCTCTCCATTGAGAAACAGTTGCATTGTCTGACCTCTCTCCTCTCTCTTCCCTCTTGCCTCCAATTTATTTTATTCCTAGTCCACAAGCAACACCTGTGTCAGCAAAGGCTGCTTTTTCTAATTTCATAGCTTTTTAATTACAAGTTATATGTATGGGTAATTTTACAATATTGATTAATTGCCAAATCTTTTGTTCCAATTTTCCCCCTCCTTACCCCCACCCCCTCCCCTAGATGGCAGGATGAACAGTAGATGTTAAATATATTAAAGTATAAATTAGATACACAATAAGTATACGTGACCAAACCATTATTTTGTTGTACAAAAAGAATTGGACTCCAAAATATCATACAATTAGCCTGTGAAGGAAATCTAAATGCAGGCAGGCAAAAATACAGGGATTGGGAATTCAATGTAATGGTTCTTAGTCATCTCCTGGAGTTCTTTTGCTGGGCGTAGTTCAGTTCATTAATGCTCCATTGGAACTGATTTGGTTCATCCCATTGCTGAAGATGGCCAGGTCCATCAGAATTGATCATCATATATATTGTTGTTGAAGTATATAATGATCTTCTGGTCCTGCTCGTTTCACTCAGCATCAGTTCGTGTACGTCTCTTCAGGCCTTTCTGAAATCATCCTGTTGGCCATTTCTTACCGAACAATAATATTCCATAATATTCATATACCACAGTTTATTCAGTCATTCTCCAATTGATGGGCATCCACTCAGTTTCCGGTTTCTGGCCACTACAAAGAGGGCTGCCACAAACATTCGTGCACTTACAGGTCCCTTTCCCTTCTTTATGATCTCTTTGGGATATAAGCCCAGTAGTAACACTGTTGGATCAAAGGGTATGCACAGTTTGATAACTTTTTGAGCAAAGTTCCAAATTCCGGCAATATAATTCTTAACAGAACATGAATTATAAATATTCAGCTCAAGGAATTTTCTCTTTTTATATGAAAATCCATTTCTCCACATCCTTTCTTGGCACCTAGTCCTACACCAGGTGTTCCACAAACTGACTGATGAGATTGTGTTTTTCACATTAAGAAACTGTCACCTTTCCAAAGGGATTTTAAAAGAAATGTTATCTCTATATTATTTTGTGTCCTTCAAGTGTGAGGTTTCAAGATGTGCCAAATACTAGTTAAGAAATAATAGATTAAAATGAAATACAAACTCTCCCTTTTTTATCGATCAATAAACCTTTATTAAGTACCTATCCTGTGCCAGGCACTGTGTTGCGTGTTGGGGATACAAAAGGAGGCAGAAGATGGTCCATGTCTACCTTGAAACAATACAACAGAAATAGAGTTTATAAACTGAGTTTCATACTAAGTACTATGAATGATTTTATATACCAAGGATAGAGGTCATCTCTTGGTGCTCGTTAGAAAAAAAATGCTCATAACTATTTCTATTGCTCATAAGTCCACCTCAAATTCTTTTTCTTTTAGGAGAAAAAGACAATTTAAAAAAAAGAAAGCAGCAGTCTCTGTTCATTGTCTTAAATTTAATTTGTTTGGCAGGTTTTTAAAAATGAATGTTTGTAGTTTAATAACATGAGAAGAAAGCAAAAAAAAAAAAATTAACTCCATCTTTCCCCTTATGGAATCGATGAGATTTTGACTCCTGTTTTCCCAAATACTTCCAAGGCAGAAAGAGATAAAAAGATTATAGATTTGGAACTGCAGAGGACATCAAAAGCTGTCTAGTGCAATTTCCTATTATTACAAACGAGGAAATCTTTGGTCAGGGAGGTGGAGTCTAAGGTCACAGAGGTATCAAGTATCAAACAAGATCTGAATTCTAGACTCCTAATCCAAGGCTTGTTCCATTCTACTTTGAAGTTTTTGAGAGTTATGTTAAACCTCCTGGATTATGGGATTAAAAAAAATTAATTAAGCATTTCCAACATGGCCAATTTTTCTTAAGAAATTCTTAATTCCTTTTCTTCATGTGGTAAACAATCTTCAAACAAGTAATACTTTATTGGGGAGGAAGATATTTTAATTATGTGAGAACTGCCAATCATAGAATATATGAATCACCAATTATCAAGACAGAGATATAGTAAATATAAACTTCACTGAAAATAATTATATCTTTGGTAATTCAAAAGTTGTTTCTGAAGTGTACATGCTGCTGACCTCTGTATACTGGCTATGTCTCTGATTTTTTAAATTATTTATATTAATTTATTTCCCATCTAATATTTGTGCATTAAAAAAAATGCTGGCTGACAAAGTTTAACTGTCATGCAGTTTCAAGGATTTTTACCTTCTCCGGTCCCCTAAATACCTGATCATATATGACACTTGAAATTCCTTTAATAAAGAATGAGTTCTTCATTCCACAATGAGAAATATGGCTTAATATACAAAATCTCAATTTATTTAAATATATAATACTTACCCTAAGAACAGCAGAGAGAGAATGAAAGGATATAAGCCTAGTCAAGGAGAAAAGAAATAGCAAACAAGGTTGCCAAAAACACAAAATATTTATTTCATCCTACTTCACAATTCTGGCTAGTACTCATTTAAATATATTATACCCAGTGCTATATAGATTGGTCATATTTTCTCTTTTTGGTTAAAAGATTCTCTCATTATAAATTTCTATTATTTGAGATAATGAGAAACTTCATTTTCTAAGAGATATAATTATTAAATTATAAAATAAATTCCAGAATTGGTTATCCCTCAATCCCAAAAGCTATATTCTGAACTTTAAGCCACTTTACTCACTCTCTATGTAGAAGAGGGGCCAATTCTTATTGGTGGTGTACTGGGAGGTTAAAACAAATTTATACTTTATATAAGGAAAGCTCATAGCTATATGCATAGTAAAATATTTAAAGGAATCCTTTAAAAAAATATTTCAAGAGTGATATTTGCTGTGCAAAGGATAAGCATTCAAATAGCATAACATAGCTTTTTATGCCTAGCAAGGATGTCATTAGCAATATTAGGCCTTACTTAACTCCTGTTGTAACCCTGTTGCAATAATTTGCAAGATGGTGGTTCACAAGTGGTGTGCCCTTGGTCAGGGGACTTAAAGCTTTTTCAGTTTCAACTGTAAAATGGGAGTTGGACCTGGCCTTTCCAGCTCTAGAGCACTTGTCCCTGGGGACTTTCCATTCTGATCAGGGGGTTTCTTGGCAAGCACAAGTAACAAGAGAGAAATCACTTGGGGCCACCCTAACAGAAGACACTATTTCTAAAGGGATGAGGAATGAATTTCATCTTACAAATTGTAAGCTGATTGAAGCAAGGAAGCAATTTTCGTTTCCTAGTCATGCTAAGGTCCAATCATAATAAGATAAATCCAGTTAAAATAAACATAGGGAGCTAAATAAAGGAAGCACACTACCAGGGCACTAGAGGTAAGACCAGGCTGGAAATCAAATGATCTAGTGATGGAAAATATAAACCTATAATGGTAAAAGTCATCATCGTCTTCATCATCACCATCACCACTACCACCGTCATCTAGACACATTTATCATCATCATCATTATCATCATCAACCTCATCTAAACACATTTTTCAGTTTATCAATACACTGAGTAAGGTTCAGACAACTCATTTTAAGCTTTCCTAGTCCAAATTCTGGTAACATAGCAATCCATTTTTCATTCACAGTACTGTGGAATAGGAATAGGAATACTGTTCCTATGCCATAAATCTGTCCTGTACCATGCTTCTCTCCCTGAAATCCCTTTTGTTTCTGTGGGCCCAATTAAACACATAGCTCTAGGTGACATAGAATTATATATATATTTTGGCTGAGGCAATTGGGGTTAAGTGACTTGCATAGCATCACACAGGTAGTAGAACTATACTTCTTTATTCACTTCAAGACTTTATTTTTTGCATGGTGAACTCTCAAAGGATCATTCACTTATCTCTCAAAAGTTGAGCCAGTAATTTAGGCACCCTGGAACATATTGTGTAGTCATAATCATGTTTTCCCTGGTGGTAGTGGGGTGTTAGTTGTGGTGTGTGTGTGTGGGGTGACCTTTCTTTATATCCCCAGCACTTTATACAGGTGCTGGCAAAAAGCAAGAGCTTAATAAATGCATACTGTTGATTGCTTGAATTACTTGATTTAACTATAAATTTTCTACTTTAAAAACAAATTCACAGTTAACATTCCCCTTTGTCCATTAATTGGGAGTCTTCTCAACTTAGAATCAAAATCCCATTCTTTACTATTTACTTCTCAATCTTCAAGCTCTCTCAGCAAAATTTTTTCTCTCTCTAGAGTCATAGATCCTCCCTGTCGATTGTTCTGACTAAATACAGAGAAATCCAAATCTTCCTTTTCTTTCTCCATGCAATCCTTATCTTTTCTTTAAGGCACAGCAGAAAAACACAACATGGGGGATTTTTTAAAAAAATAAGTGCGCTATGTATGTTATTTTTCCTTCCCTTTTTTTCACACTACCAAAGGAGTAAATTTCTGCTAAACATTCTTTTTAGTATTTCTACTTTCTTCAGCTACTTATGTTAATCCAAGCTAAGTGTAAACTCATCTGCAAGCAATTCTTATTTATTTTTCAAAGTAGCTGCTGATACAAATAACAGAACTGAAAACTTAAAACAATTCTAGGAACAGAGCTGAGATATTTCTTGAGAGTCAGAGGTTTCTTGAAAATAATCTTCTTAAATATCCTGTATCTTTCATACAGCAGAGAATTCTTTAAAAAATTTAAATGAAAGTAAAAATATAAAATATACATTCAAACTATTATAAATGCACTATGAAAAAATATTTATTCTTAAAAAGAATTAAAAATATTTTCTCAAATCCACAATATTCTCCCCAAGGGTCCATAACACAATTTGTTAACAGCCAAATTAAGAGATTTTAGAGTTATTCAGTGAAGCTTTCTAGTATGAATCAATAGCATAGAGTCAAAGGATATTTTGACATTCACAAGTATCTTATTGATTAAAATTACTTGCATCCTTTATAGAGGGGTATCTATTCTAGTGAAATATGAAACAGATGTACTGTTTGATGAAAATGCCTAGGTACAGTCAATGGATTTAAAAACAGCAGTGCAATAAGGAACTATCTTGTACCTTAATACTCCTCCACTAAATTATAGACTGCTAACAGGCTATTCTTTGTAACATCTGAGTTATTTCTATTAGAAAGTGACCTAGTTAAGAATGTAAACTCTGACAAGAGCTATACAACTATCAGGATAGAAGGGCAGATGAGAAGTCAATCCCTAGTATTACAAAGTTCCATTTAATTTTTAATGGAACCATTTCTCTACATATTACAAAGACCTTATCATATTTCAGTCAGTTTTAGACTTAGAGACTTTACGAGGCCAAGTGTTAATTACTTAGCTATCTCATATAGTAATGTTCTTCCACAAAGCCCATACTAAATCAAGTATGAATGCAAAGGAATAATTTTCCATGAAAATGCCCTTTTCTATTCCCATTCCACAAACTGAACCTGAAAGTTCTAGGTTAAATCCTCCTAACATTTTTCCAATCTGGAGTGAAATAAAAGAAAATAACATACAGTTTTAAGAAAGAAATCTTCATGGACAATTCTTCGAGAGTGTGGGAAGCAAGCAGAGTGGTGAAGTGTCAATGAACAATAATGCATGTTTGTAAAGGTGAAGCAAAATTTTGACAATGAAAAGAATACTGAAAAAATATTAACTAATTCTTCTAGGCCCTATATAATATAATCATTTCAAGAGCAGGTGCTTGATGTTAGACTGCCAGTCTTCCATAAATCAAGTAGGTTAGCAAGTAACATTTATATAGCAATTTTTCTATCCTAGAATCATTTCCTATTTAAGTACTTCACATATTTCTTCTCCTAGATCGCTTTTTGCTAGCAATTACATCCTTGTCCCATCTCACCTTCATGTGCCCCAGTCTTTTCTCCTAACTGATCACAGGAAAAAAATGTTAGGATAGAAAAGATGATGCAAACATGGCACTTGTGCCATTCACGATCAATTCAAATATTAAGCATCTATGTGCTAAGCACAAGTAATACAAAGTCAACCTCCCCCCCCAACTATCTCTGCTCTTCAGATCTATAATAAATGCTTGTTGACTACCTCATATCATTTTCCCAGTACAAAGATCTGAGAAGTATGCTATTTAAATATGTAGCTCTTTCAGTAGTTCTGAAGGTTAAACAATACAAAAACCTAAGTGAACTACCACATAGTAACGAGAGGAACTTCTGGCTCAGAAAAGACACTAATCAAAAATGTAAACCTGAAATGTTTACATGAATGTCTTCCTGTGCTACAGTACCATTTCTAAAATTAAACCTTTCAGATCTTTACATTCATTGTTCATTGCTCTGAAACCAGCACTATATGAACAATATGCTTAGTCATCGCACATTAATAATGGAGGGAGGGGACGCCATTACCTGGTACTTCCTCCCCCTACCAGAATGAACGAGATTTAGAGATGAAAATGATTTTCTTCTGCTACCTCTACCCTACATGTTTACTCCTCTTTGTCCCTTCCATCATCCTAAAACTCTGCATTTTAATCTGGTCTTCTTCCATCTCACATTATCCATCTCCATCTTCTGGGGCTCCTAGAAACCTGGCTTCCTTCAGAAGATACTGTATCCCTAGTCACTCTCATCCTCTCTAATTACTGAATGCTCCTCTTTTCACATAATTCAAACATCCTGGCGTAGGAGGTTATAGTAGTCTTCTCTTTGCTCCTTATTACTACTTCCAGAAATATTAAATCTATTATAGACAATGCTATATATGACTCCTGTCCCCTACAAGCAAGAATAGGGTGTTTGTCTGCTTTTTCAATTTTTCTGTTCTTCTGATTAGCTGTCATTTCTTGAAGCTAGTAGCAATTTCCTCCTCCTCCTCTTCAAATTCTCATCCTTACTAGACACCCCTGTTAATTAAAATTATGTCTAAATTAAGGATAGTCTGTGAAGGTGAGTCTCTCTTAGGAGTAAGTGTCTTGGCATTATTGCATAGGCTTTGTGACATCTATTCTGGCTCATTGGAGACCTTTTTTCACTTATTCCAAATTCTAGGCAACGTTCCAAATGTATGAGACTGTTAAGAGGCCTGACTTCCAAATAAGTGGGGCATTACTCTATTTTGTTTTAAAAGTGCATAGTGACAGTTTTATTGGAGCCTTAAAACCTTTCTCTCTCTCTTTTTAAAACAGTGAATTCAAGTATATTCAAAAACCACATGTTTTATCCTCTTCCCTGTAGGGGAAAATGTTTTCAGCAACATAGCCAACTTCTTCTTATTAAGGCTGCTGGCAAAACAAACAAATAAATAAATAAATCTCAGCATGACAATGTCCACAGAAGGAAATAACTGTAGTCTTAAAGTACAGTTATTACCCATTGAAAGTAGTAGAATTGTATTAGAAAAGAAATCCTGTTACTTACTGCTAAATACAAGAAGCAATACTGAACTGATTTAAAAAAAAATACCCCTACCTACAATTTTTTTAACTTCACATAAAATAACTGATAAACATTTTTCTCAGTAACAATGAAAAGCAAGGCTTTTAAAAATAAGCACTAGTAGTCGTCTTTTTTCCTTATGTTCTATCTAACAGAAGAGGTAATAACAATCTCCATTGAGAATCTTTGTGTAATACAATAAAAAAATGCCAATTAAGAAATGAAATAATTGTGTTTATGCATCAGTGAACTTAACTTCAAATACATTGGTGGCATTTATAGAATCCTCCCAATTTTCCAATTTATCAAGAATTCCTTGTACTTGGAATAAAATTTTTTTTTCAGTTAATAATCAAATTTTCATATGCAATTTGGATCTCACCTACTTGAGAGTTTCCTTCAATAATGCAGATTACAACCTATATCTTTCCATTCTGTGTAACATTTACACATATCCTCAAAAAGATTTGCCACAGGGATCTACCCAACATGCTTGTGGCCATCCTTGCTTCCTCTCAACATCTCAAGCGACCAGTGGAGCATTCTGGCCATCCTTTGTCATCCCTTCCTCTTGCCATATAACCTGTCCAGCTTCCTTTTAGTCATCCATTCCCTTGATGACATCTTTTATTTCTCTTCCTCACAGGAATTCTTCATGAGTTATACTTTGTGGCTACTCCTGCCCACCATATGCATCTTTCCATTGCCCCCTGGATAATCCTCATATTTAGTTTTTCAGAGATAGTGATATGCAATGTCTTGCTTCCATACAGCAATACTAGGAAAATGTTTGTGGAGCAGTGGATAGAGCACTGAGCATGGAATTAGGAAGACATTTACTACCTGTGAAACCTTGGGCAAGTCACTCAACTCTGCCTCAGTTTCCTCACCTGTAAAATGGGCTAGAGAAGGAAATGGCAAACCATTTCAATTACCTTTGCCAAGAAAACCCCAAATGGGTCATGAAAATTTATACATGACTGAAATAAGTGAACAACAAAAAATGAAAAAGATGGGACTTTGTTGTTATAGAACACTTGGGAGTCAGTAAAAATTCTATGAATTTTTCCCAAAACAATTCAGCATGTTCTCTTCTACTTTTTAATTCTAGACTGTCATCACTGTCATTCTTGGACACATACATGTATGTATGCATATATGTACACACACGCATTTTTACACACACACACAAAACCCAACTCCTTGGAAGAATAACAGATCCTTTCCAGGAAGATTTGAAATGTAGTAGAGTTTGATGTACTCTCATCCCAGGGAATCCTTCCTAGACCTGGACTCTATACCAGGTCACCTCCACTAAAGTGACATACTTTTGGCCCCATTTTGTACCTTATCTGATATTGGTCATCAAACAAAATTAATTCTGTGACCAAGAAATCCCGAATGATCTTAGCACATGCAAAGGAGACAGCTTGTTGTGAATGAGCTTTGAAAATTGCTTCTTACCACTGAGTCAAGGGCTTTTTTTATAATCAACAAACAAATACCATAGGATATATGTTTTAGTCTGTTGTGACATGCTAAAAATATGGTCCACTTTTGCAGATCATTTGAAAAAGCCCTCTTATTGCCCTCCAATGTGTTCATCAAGAATGCCCCTAGTTCTTATACAGATAACCCTTTCAATCATTTGAATAACCAAAAGTAACTAATACAAGACCAAAAGAGTGTAGGAAGCAACTTAGTTTAAAATTTTTTGATTTTTTTTTTTTGGTCAGAGAATGCTGCCAAAGGAAACATTAGGTTAGAATATAACTTTGTCTGTAAAATTTTTATGAATAAGGATGAACATAAAAACAGTAACATCTTGTAAAGGAGAAAGCAGTAGAAAATAAAAACAAACTAAACAGAACTTTCTAAAACAAACTAAACAGAACTTTCTAAAACAATTAAGTAAAATAAAACTTTCTAAGATATTCAACTAAGCAGTCATCTCAAAGAAAACATCAAACTTTTCTCCATCTGTGCAAGTAGAACTGTCAAATTTGGACCACAATAAACACTAGTCCCCGAGATGCTTATAAAAGAAATATTAATGGCATTAAAGAGAATAAAGATGGAGAAAGCTACCAGAGTGGATCAGGTATATATACAGCTGAGATCTGTGTTGGAAGTGATTCACCTCTGAGGGCAATTTAGGATGGATATTCAAGATACCTAAAATAAGATACAAAAAGGCTAAGAAATAAGAAATAAGAAATCTCAGCTATTATTTCTATCAGAAATAAGCCTAGGGAACATCAAAAGTTTTCACTTACATGACTCCTATTCCATCTATACAAACATTTTATGTGATTCAAATGTGTGGTGTGAGTGAAAAACCATTTCATTTTTAGAACTTCTCTAGCAGAGATAGAATACTTATTTTAACATAAAAAGACCAAGAAATAGCAAAACAATATAAAGAATGAAAAAATAGAACAGAATGTGAAACATAAGAAAAATACATCTGGAGAACAGATCAAGAAGAGAAAAATATAAGAACTTGATTACCTGAAAGTTGTGACAAAAAAGAACCTTGACAACAATGCAAGAAATAATAAAAAATATAATGTTTCTTGTGCATCATGATAATTGTGATAATATGTATAGAAGAATTGTACATGTTTAACATATATTGGATTACTTGCTGTCTAAGGGAGGGGATGAGGAATGGAGGGAGAAAAAAATTGGAACGCAAGGTTTTACAAGGATGAATGTTGAAAATTATCTATGCATGTATTTTGAAAATAAAAAGCTAAAAAGAAAAGAAATAATCAAAGAAAAATTATCCTGGAGTGAAAGAATGAATATGAAGGGAAAGTAGAAATAATAAAAAAAAAAAGTTGAACAATCATCACCCTAAAGAAATCCTACGTGGAAAACAGGAATATCACTGCTAAATTTCAAAACTCCCAGATCAAAGAGAAAAATTTTCAAGAAACAAAAAAAACTCAATTATGCTGGAGCTACAATAAGAATTTTGCAGGATTTATCAGCAAACAACTGTGGCCAAAAATATCATATCCAGCAGAACTAACCAAAATGGTGAAAGAAAAAAATGGACATTCAACAGAATTGCAGATTTTCAAGACTTCATCTCAACCAACCCCAAACTTAATAGAGAATTTAACATATAAGAGCCAACATCAAAAATGAATTTAAAGGGACTTAACACAGACAAATCTTTTATGTTTTTTTGCATGGAAAGGTATACCATATTTTTAAGACTGACATCAGTAATTGGGTAGCTCAAAAGAAAGATTGGGGCTGATTTGAATATGAGCTGACTCTAAAAAGCAAAACTGTCTGGGAAAAGATAAAAACAGTAATTATATGAATGAGGTACAGAGGAAGAACTGACACAAAGGCATGCACACATACACATACACATACATATACATACACATAGACCATAAAGTGAACAGCACCTTCTAAAATCTAAAAACAAATAATGGGGAAGAAAATGGGATAAGGTGGGATTTAGAAGGATGAGTAGATTTATGACAAGGTATAGATTAATGGGAAAGGGATAAAGTGGCATCAGATAAGTTGGGATATACAGGGTGTTTTTTCGTAATGTTTTCCTAAGTTTTTCTTTTTCTATTTTGTTTTTTCTTATTTTGTATTTAGTTTTATAAAAAATTTTAAAATTATTAAGTTATGTAAATAAAATTATTTAAGAAGTTTATTATGCATTACAATATTGACTTAGAGATAAGGTTAAACACTTTAATACTGACAGGGATCTTTATATTGCTATTCAAAATATCTAATTAGAAGGATTATATCAAGATTAAAAACAATCTAGATTTTAAGGTTAGTAGCATGTACAAATAAGAAGTATGTTTTTTGGTACTATAACTGCAGCTATTGTACTGTGGATTTTCTAAGGTTACAAGTTACCACTTTGTTTTGATTTTCATATAAAACCTGGGCCATGTTCCATTTTTTTTTTTTTTTTGGCAATTTTGTCAGCCAATTAGCTTTTATATTAAGTGCTTACTATGTGCAGGGCACTATGTTTAAAAACACAGATTAGATGATAATGAGAAGGATAGATAGGAAATAGGCAAAAAACTGCACATTTGAGACATATATAAAAGAAGGTACATTTGTCATTTTGTGGAAGCTCCACTGCTCCTTTTGCTTTGTATATTTAGGACACCAGACAGAGCTTCAGAGAATTTGCTCAGTTCTACAAGTTAGCATTCAGTAATTCCTTAGAAGAACAAGAACCATAATAGTATCTCAATTATACTGTCTACTTCACAAAAATATTCAAAAAACTACCAAGCCTTACTATTTTGAATAGCAATGTATGAAACCTAACCTAAATCATCTAAATACTATTTTTCATCATCTAAAATACAAAGGATTTGTTCAGGGTTCTACTAGAAGAATTTATTCATAACTGACTTAACGACAAAGCAATCGTGGATAGGCAGGGTCACAATACATTATGGTTAATACATAAAATTACAAAGAACAGTAAATATTAGTCACTGGGAGTGGGGTTGGAGAGAAGAGTTATTTTGCTCCTTATGTCAGGTGAAAATCTTCAACTTTCAGGTAACAAAATCTGTAGGAAGAGGCTATGCTTTTTGTATATCTATGTTTAGAAATTACCATTGCTATGCAATACAAAGCCTTTCTTTACATAAATCATTGCACAAATAACAATCAAGCATTTGTTATATGCATAATGCCACACAGAACACTATAAAGAAAATACAGATTTGCATAGTTCCTGACTTCCAAAAGCTCAAAGCTAGTTGAAGAAGTAAGACAGGAACAGAGGAAAGAACAAGAAAATATATAATTAAGAGCTCACTTGTGGTACAGAAATAAGTACTGGTTGAGAAAGGAGAGCAATCATTGAAAACTCATGGAAGGATGTTATGTACTCTGTACTCAGAGTGTACTCTCAGAGTTGGGAGCAGGCGACTGTGTGCTCTAGGATGGATTTGAAAATTATACCCTTGGTGTATCATGGCTTTCAGGAGGCTTTGAGCCTTCCCCAAAACATAAGGAACTTGACAGATCACAAAATAAATGCACAATGGAAAACAGAATCTTAAGGTCCAAATATGTGCATTTACAAAAAATAACAAAGCATTTTTAATAATGTCCCAAGATCCCTTCTACAATATCCTGACCCTCCTCAAATACAATGTAACTTGGGATAGGAACTAGACTTGTGATTTCACTGGTACAAAGGAAATTTCACCAACCACAGCAGATCAGTACTTTCTCTGCAAACCAGAATCTTAAGAGAGAGAGAGTTGTTGGAGCACAGGTAGGTTAATGAACTTGTCCAAAGTCACAAAGCCAATTTTTATGTCAGAGGCAGGAAAGGATTGATGTTCTAGCTCACTAACCCCTATGTCATATAGCCGATCACAGGCAATTGAACATGAAATCCTGATCTTTGTATTGCCTCATCCAAGTAATAAAAAACAGGGAAATGTTTTAATTTACATTTAAAAATATGTATTTTTCAAATTGATGTATTTACTTGTTCTAGCCTAGAAGTCTTTCTGTATGCTGCTCTATATGTGTGCTATCAAATTCAAATAAATATAGGGATTACTAATTTTCCATAAGAAGCTTTATGGGCCACTTATTGACTTAGAAAATCACATATGTTTATAAATTTTTTTTATTAATGTCAACATATTAAAATCAGGTAGGTAACTACATTTTAATCTAGTTTGTATCACACTTGGGAGTGTTGTGGGTTTGCACATTTGACACCTTTGTTCTACATAACCTATAACAAATTTCAGATAATAAAACTATCACCATAATTTTTAAGTAGTTTATTCAAAATGAAATATTGTATAATTCAAAGCAACAGGAAATTCACCAGGTATCTAAAGCAAGAAATTAAATCATAAGACTTACTATTTGCTTGAAATTCTTTTTTTCTCAATAGTATTTCATTTCTCCAAATACATTTAAAGATAGTCTTCAACATTCATTTTTTTGTAAGGCTTTGTGTTTCAATTTTTTTCCCCTTCTTCTCTTACCTTCTTTCCCCCCCAAGACAGCAAGCAAGTTAATATAGATTAAACATATACAATCCTTTTAAACATTTTTTCATCTTTGTCATAATATGCAAGAAAAATCAAACCAAAAAGGGAAAAAAAACATGAGAAAGAAAAAACAAAGGTGAAAATACTATGCTTTGATCCACATTCAGTCTCCATAGTTTTTTTTCCTGGATGCACATGACATTGTTCATTTCCCACTCTACTGGAATTGTCTTGAATCACTGCTTTGCTGACAAGAGCCAAGTCCATTACACTGGATCATCACATCATTTACTAGACTATTTGGAGTAGAAAGGATCTTAGAGATTACAAGGTGAAAACTGGGAAAATCAAATTGATTCTATTTTGTAACTGATTCCCTTCTGTATTACTGCTGACATTTTTGTAACTGCCAAAGTCATGTTTTGTTTGTCTCAAAGTTAAGTTTGAAAATTTTAGCTTTCCTGTGAATTACTGTCTTTAAACTATTTAGAAGTTCAGATCTCCTGCTAATCACTACTCTATTCTTATATTAAGGTATCTATTATCCTTGAAGGATGCAGGTGAATGCCAAGGAGTCTGGTCTGTTATGTAAGTCCACTATCACTAACCTGTTCATATAGGGGGACTTCAATGATGAACAATGATAGGCTGGAAGGAGAGGTTGTTGCTAGCTCCTCAAACCCCAAATTCAAGCCAGATTATTCCTTTTACCCATCATACTACAAGTTTTGTAAACAATCACACTGTTTTTCTCAACTATGATATTGCTTTCCAGCTTTTAGATGCTTTCCCTTTTGTCTGTAAAAACAATCTGTCCTCTGAGCAGCTAATAGCCTTAGCAATAAATGGAATACTCTTAGAACTTTGTGTTTCAGTTTACACACCATTCACACTTACTAAAGATCTACTACACAGCACAATCAATTGGTAGGTAGGTAGATTGGTAGTTTCTAGATGATCTCAGGTCTCCTGATTTCTGATGCACAAATATGACCATAATTTTCTATAAGAGTGCCTCTTCTGAAAACAATACTCTTTCAGTGGTCTAATTTTATAAAGAAGCTAAGAAAAAGAAAACAAGAACTATTTGATATTGGCTAAATAAAAAAGTTGGCTGGTGATATAAAATAGGCAAAATTCATAAGGAATCAAATTTAGATGTTTAATGTTGAAAAAATTCAAGAATATAAACTAGTTGAAGAAGGACTATATTTGGCAAGAACTGCTGAAAAAGCTAAAAAGTAGCCTAGAAGCAAATAGGTTTAAACTAGTATTTATGTCACATAAGACAATAAACTGGATATACTATTTGAATATTTAAAAAAAAACACACCACAACAAAGATATAGTTATGAGAAAAACTCACCCCAACAAGTAATAGTGAAGATCACAAAAGATAAAACTAGAAAATTTTAATTATATGAAAACAAACAAATTCGAATAGGATAAAAAGAAAACCAACTTGGAGAGAGGGATGTAATATTTGCAAGAGAAGTCTTTAATAAAGGTCAAGATCAATAAATCATTGTTTAATAATAATAACTAATACATATAGTGCTTACCATATCTGTTATTGCACTCTACAATTATTGTTTCATTTGGTCCTCACAAAATAGGGCATGCTATTATTATCCCCACTTTACATATAAATATAGGAATTATATATAAGGTAATCTTAAAATTCATCTGATATTAACCTTTATTTTATAGGTGAAGAAACCAAATTTGAGAAGACCCAATGACTAATTTAAAAGCAAATACCTAATAAATAGGAGAAATATAATTAGAAACCAGAATTTGTTTCCAAAATTGATGGTTCTCATTCTATTATATGAGGTATCTTCCATTGCTTACCTCACAATATCTAGAGAAAAAAGATGAATATAACTTCCTTGAAGATAGAATATTTTGTCTTTTGCATTTATGCTTCCAACATGTAGCATAATGTCTTGCACACAGCAGGCACTTAATTAAATGCTAATTTATTAACTAGATAAACTAATCCTATTTTAGGTTGTATTAAGAAAAACATAGTGTCCAGGACTAGAGAGGTGATAGTCCCATAATTATATGAAATACTAGAACATGTTATGTTATTATCCTCTCCAGAATGTTGTAATCAAACAACTTCCAGGTCATTTCCCTTCCTTCCTCAAAGGTTCAGTGCATTCTTTTCCATCTCAATTCCTATCATTATGTTTTGTAGAAGGACACAGATAGTGGAGGAACGCTGGGTAAAGCAGAAGACTCTTCAGCCCAGGAGGAACCTGCTGACGATGTCTGGTTTGGCTCCCCATCTCTCTTAAGGGCTTTCGGCCTTCCTGAAAAGTCAGAGAGGGCTGATCATTTCCCTTTGGTGCTCCCACCGTTCCTGAGAAGTCAGAGAGGGTGTGACCTTCTGTGTTCTACTTGAAGCAAGAGATATTTACAGTAAAGAGAGACATTTGCATATCAATAGCAGGTGCCCTAGTGATGTGATGGTTCTACAGTTGGCACATGCTCAGTGTGATGTAGTGATATAATCGTACTAAGGTATTTAAGGGCTGAGAGGACTTGAAACAAAGGGACTCTATCTTTGACCATTCTCATGAGTCTCCTACCTTCTTCACTCCTCCACTAAGACCAAAGACTAGGGCTGGTTCCGAGGTCCTCCAGAGAGCTAGTCTGGATGGTATATTTTGGCACTCCAGTGTGGGGGCTCTAGAAAGCAAAGGTACATTTTGTCATCCCAACTTGGGGGCTCCAGAAAGCACACTACAATTTTTGATGAGAAGTTTGTGTAGTGGAAAGAATACTAGAAAAAAGGGGAAGGGAAGGTTACATGGTTGGCAAAAGAGTTGACTAATTGTTTTCCACAATTGTTTCCTCTCCCAAACTAATACCTTCAAAATATGCTAGATCTATAGATCTGTGAAGTTAGTAATTTAATAAAAAATTATATTACCAACATGCAGAAACACCACAATGTCAAATGTTTTTTATAATATAGAAAAGTTGAAATATCTAAATTTACTACTTACCCTATCCACCCCAAATTACTGAGCCTGATCAATGTATAAAATCTGGCATACTTGTGTTTTAAGTACTAGCTACTGTAGTTTTTATTCTCTTCACAATAGTAAATCAGTCTGAATCTAACCCCTAAAAGGTGGAAAACATTGATCCTACTCAGCCACATGATGGAAAGAGGTTGAAAATGTTCAAGTGGAGGGCAGGGATAGAAAAAGGAAAGAAGACCAATCATCAGAGAGGCTAAAGTAAGGGAAGTAATCCAAAATAAGTTAAAATACATAATTATTGGGAGTCTAATCAACCAAGAGACCTTTAATATTTATGCAAATACAGTTACAAAACATTCCTTATAGCAATAAAGGAAACCTTAAATAATTGCAAACTGATTCATATATTTAGTGTTATCTCATATTACTAACAGGTCATTTCATAGATTACTAATAATATTCGGTCAGAGGAAAAATGGTCTAGAATCTCAAAGGAAACAATAAAAAAAAATAGGACTAAAAGGAAACAGTGGATCACAACTGTAGAGTTGGAAGGACTCCAAGTTGGAATAGAAATATACAGAAAACAGAGATTTTAAAGAAAGAAATAAAAAGATTTTAAAAGATTACTAAAATGCTAAAAACAACACCTTAAAAGTAATTAATTCTATAGACATTTTCTGCATGACAAGGTCATTAATATAATTTAAATATTTTTAAAAAGCTACAACCAAAAGTGGATGATTCTATAAAGTTGTCAATTTTGACAGTATATTACTACTATAGGCAAAAGTAAGTAGCTATTAGGATAAAGAGTGTAAAATCACTCCACAAATGGAAGCTATTGATCCACTACAAAATGAGGTTATTGGCAAAACAGTTAAAGCATTATCTGAACCATATAAGTTTACTTTGAAAATACTATACCCAATACCAATCCCATGAGTTTAATTAAGATAAAGCAATAAAAAAGTTACTTTAAGATGTTTGTTGAACCTGACATGTGTGTAGATATATATGATACTAATGTGGACTTGCAATATTAGTCCCTACTGAACAATGATTTGTTTTTTTTTAAGAGAATTACAACTACTAATGACATATTTGAATATAATTTTTAATGGAAGATAGCCAAGTGATTACCATTAATGACTTATGCTTTTGTATATGATCTTCCAGAAGTGATCTTTTAATATAGCTGAGGAGAACACAACATACATATTATCAATATTTTTATCTTTGTCCAATTAATATTTTCTTTCTCCAGAGGCTCAGAAATTTAAGGGAACATTGAAGATTATTTGTTATTTTCCAACCATTTTTCTACTTAAAATGACAACTTTTTTGATGGTTAAAGTAAGAAACATATTTAAAAAATATAAATATTCACCAGGCTTTCATTTTTCTGGCCTTTCCCCTCCATCTGAAATACACTAAAAAAAAAAAAAAATCAAAGGCAACAACACAAATTCAACTGTTTCAAAATTCCATCTGTATAATGCTATTGAACAGAATAAAAAAAATTTTTTAAGAGTCTGGAAGGGACAACAAAAACCAACCAGTTCAACCCATGTTTGAATAAGAATGCTCATCCACAAGATCCCAATATGTGGCTATTTGATCTTTGCTTGGACCAGATCTTGCTTCATATATTATCCTGTCACCATATAATACCCAATTCACCTCCCTGCTCTTTGAATACAGTATTCAGATCAATATTACCATTACTTTGAGGGAGAAATGGCTGCCCCTACAACTCTTAAATCCTTACAAATTCCTTCCCCATCAACCACTCTGCTCTATGTGTTGTCTCCCCCATTAATAAATAAGCTCTCTGAGATGAAGTTTTTTTTTTTTACTTTTATATTTGTATTTTTAGTGCTTAGCACAGTGTCTGACACATAATAAATGCTTAATAAATACTTTTTATTAAAGAAAAACTGTATTCCACTAAACAGCAGTTGGTACAGTAGATAGAGTACTGGGTCCAGAATCAGAAGACTCGTTTTCCTGACTTCAAATCTGCTCTCATTTACAAACTGTATGCTAGGCAAGACCCTTAACCCTGCTTGCTTTAGTTCCTCATCTGTAAAATGAGCTGGAGAAGGAAATGGCAAACCATTCTAGTATCTTAACCAAGAAAACCCTAAATGGGATCACAGGGAGTCAGATACCACTGAATGACAAGACAGAATAACAAAAATATTCCATTAAGCATGGCACAGACAAGTAAAAATAAAATAAGTATCAAGATTAAAATGTTATGTCTGAGAGGACACTAGCAAAGGGGCAATAAGGGATGAAGATCAGGACAAGAAAGGCAGAGCAGGGATACAGGTGTGAATGAGAAAAAACGTCTTATAAAAAGTATCATCCAAGTGTCTCCTTTGACCCAAACGAAGGATTCTGAGTGAAGAAGTGAAAAGGGAATGCATTTCAAAGTTGAAAAGGCAGGGATCAGGAGGAAGAGTTGTAAAAAGGTATGGACAAAGGAGACAATGTTAGAGGGGGAAAAGCAAGTAAGCGAGTTTAGTCAGAACATAAACTGTTTCAAAAAGTAATGTACTATAAAGTCTGAAAAAAGTAAATTTTAGTCAGATTGCAAAGAGCTTTATAAGTTCAATAAAGGAAGTTACGGTTGGTCCTAATGGCAGAGGAAACCACTGATGCATTCTGAGTACTAGAGTGACAGCCATATCTGTACTTTATTAATAACATTTGGTAGTTGTGTGGAGAATAGTCTACTAAACCTTTTCTACTCCCGACCCTTTTTCATAAGATAAATTTTTACAGTACCTTGGGTATAAAGATATATAAAGTAGGTTTACAAATCAAACATTTAATGATAATAAATCATAATTTCATGACCCCCAAATTTAGTTTCAAGACCTTCTATGAAATCTTAAATTAATTCTAAGGTTTAAAAAAGAAAGGTCCAGATGTCAGGAGATCAATTGAGAAGCAAGTCTGGATGGAGTAAAAAGAAGTGCATCTAGACCTGACTCTTACCCACTACCTAAGACAGGCCCACACTGTCTGGTGTTTCTGCCAGCCTCTCTAATCCAGCCCTATTCCAGTCTATCCTCTCTCAGGAGGCTCTAAATTACTTCCAGGATTAAATGCTTAATATATTTTCTTTGTCCTTTAAAGATCCTCACAATGTGCCCTAGGTTTCTTATGCAGGATTCCTTTTTACATCCTCTCCAGTTTATTGACACTGGCCTTCTGCTGTTTGTTTCAAAGAACACTCGAGCCCCAGCTCCAGGCCTTTTTCTGGTGGTCCCTCATACCCGTAATGCTCTCCTTCTCCTGGTCTTCTGGCTTTCCTGGATTATTTCAAGATTCCATCAAAACCCACTTTCTGTAAGAGGCTTTCTGCCACTTACATTGAGTCTTACATACAGAGATATGTATGTATCCCCATCTCCATCAGGATGTGAGCTCGCTAAGAGCAGAGGCAATGTTTTTGCCTTTTTTTGGTATCCTTGTTGGGCCATACCAAACATATCTGAGATAGAGACCTTTAGAGTTTTAAGATGGAGTTTATTGCTGGAGATAGTCAGAGGCTTTTTACCCAAAAAGGCTCTCACTAAGGTATACAAGCAGAAGATAATAGAAGCCAAACTTGCCATTAATCTATTTCCTTATCTGACATCTTGCAGCTGCTGCTTTTAGCTATTAGTTCTATTGAGAAAATATTTGAATTAAGGCAAACAGGGAAGGGGGAAAAGCAAGTGAAAGGTCAGAGCTTGCACAATATTTCACAGCTGCTAGTTTCTGGATACACAATGGCGAGGGGGAGTAGAATTTCTGGATCATGAAGTTCAGAGTTGTTCTTTTTGTACCCAGTTTGTCCAACATTCCCTGCTCCTTTTAGGGGAGTTTTCAAATCTTTGAATCCTCATCCTCCACATAATCAAGGAGTTGCATTACTATAATTCTTGACTGACTCTACCCGGGAATGGATAAGCCTAATGAGGCTTGAGAATATACAGTGAGGAAGAGGAGGAGAAGGGGTCCCAATAAGCACATAATAAGCATGGTTACTCATGGGGAGGAATTAAATAAGGAATTAAATAAGCAATTAAATAAATATCCACTTTTCTGCTCCAGTCGAGACTCTAAGTTCTTGTGAAGAACCAGACTTTCCCTGATGATCCCCGAGTTGTTAGTATGGAAACAATCCTCATTTAGTATGGCACAGAGACCCCCTTGCTGGAGGAGGAGCAAGTTCAGTCCCCTCTGGTTCTGGAGTACCATTTTGGCAAGGGAGTCTACTTGGTTTTCTAGTTTAAATATGGAGGATTCTACATGAGTTAGGTCTTCAGTCATTTGTGCACTCAACTCAGCCATCCCGGAACTGCTCTTCAAGAGAGCAGTAGAGCTCAAAGCTGTCAGGCCTGCCAATCCCAAACCTGCCAAGAGGGTACGAAGTAGCAGCACTGTGGGGCTTCAGGGAGAAAAGAAGGGCCTAAACCAGTCCCCTGTCCTTGCCCGGGAGGAGAGAGAGCTGCGGGAGCACTAGGAACCAGAAGATGAGACTGCAAACCAAGAACCCTCCGGAGCTGGGGACCAGAGCACATTGTCAGCCCGAGAGGCTGAAACCTTAATTACAGTGCTGGGGATCCAGGACCAGAGGAGCGGTCAGAGGGGCTTACATGCTTCTTAAACAGGTATCTGTAACGCGAAGATCTCCAAGGGTAATTTTTGGTTGATCCCGAGAACAGGTAGAGTGGGAAGTGGTCCCTGTGCCTGGCTCATTAGGGCAAGTCCAGTGAAATAAGGGGCTTGGCGGTCAAAGTAGAGCCAACAGCTGCAGCCCAACTGAGATTGTGTGAAATTCAGAAATGAATGAATGAATGAACAGAGGTAGGAAGTCAAAGGAAAAAGAAAGGGACTTTGGGGCTGGTTTGTGACTAAGACTGGGGGTATGGGAGGGGAAATAATTCCTGAGACAGGCTAGACTGGGCTGGGGGTATGTACTACTAGAGAGGTCAAGGTCCCATAGGGCCCCATGAAGGAGGTGGGTCTGTGCATTGCATGAAATAAAGGATTCCAACTAGGCCACCTGGTGTAGAGACACCTGGTGGTGAATTTTGGGGGTGATTTCCACTTAGAGTTATAGTGTTGCTGGATGGTTAAGATAACATGTGGAGGATGAAAGGTAGTTCGGGTCTGGTGGTCAAAAGTCTGGACTGACACTATGAAGGAGGTATCCCCTAGGAATGAACACCACTCAGTATTGGAGCAGAGGCGAACTAGATTACGAATTGAGGCATGGAAATAGAAACAAGGGGCTAGAGTGAGGTCTACTGACACAGAGGGTTCCATTGCCGAGTAATAGGCTGCATATTTTGGGGCATTTCCTTAAGTCAGGGTCCATATGGGGCTTGGAGAGTGGGGGTTCCCTAAGGAGGCAGGAAATATGAAAAGGCAAGTTAGAGAGCAGAGGAGCAAACCAGTCTTAATTTGAGGGGATCCTCACAGGTTTCTGCTTTCCATTCTATAGTGACTATAGTGACTACTATAGTGCATCTAAGCAGGAATGGAATCGACCTTCACGATGTAGTGAGGATCATGGTATAAGGTCTTTTCCACCGTGGTTCTAGGCTGGAATGGGTGGACAGGAGCAGAGTCTGGAATAGGAAGGGCTTCTCGGACCAAGCTCCAGATGTTTTTTTGGGTTTTCTGTAGAACCTGGAGGAACTTAATAAGGAAGGAGTTAGTGATTTCAGCAGTCAGTTCTTCCCTGACAAGGGGAAGAATGGATGGTAGTCTCCCAAATATGATTCCAAAAGGAGTCAAACCTAATCTATTCAGACTACAGTGACTTCTAAGGAGAACCAGAAGTAGTAACAAGACCCTGGAGTCTTAGGTTTCCAAGACAAGTTTAGTGAGAAATTCTTTAAGTGTCCTATTCTTCCTCTCTACCTGCCCAGATCTCTGTGGTCTGTATGCACAATGGAGTTTCCAGTCAATTCCTAGTGCTTTACTGATGCCTTGAGATATTTTTGCAATAAAAGCAGGACCATCATCAGATCCAATGGTTGATGGGAATCCAAATTGGGGCATGAACTCATTTACCATCTTCTTGACAACTGTGAGAGCTATCTTGTTTCTTGTTGGAAACACTTCAACCCACTCTGAAAAGGTATCTACAAAAACTAGGAGATGGTATTTGTAGTCTGCCGATGATGGCTTTATTTCTGTGTAATCCACTTCCCATCTCTCCCCCAGGGGCATGCCCTCTAAGCCTGATTCCTATGCAGATTTCTGTAATTCTTTTTGCATGTACTTGGGCGCAGGTCAAGCATCTATGAACATAGCTTTTGATTCACTAGCATCTTTTATATAATATCTTCCTAGTAACTGCTGCATTTTATTAGTGCCCAAATGGGTGGAATCATGCAAGTCCTTCCCAAGCGCTCTGCCTATTGCTTGTGGAATGAAGATTCTGTCTTTTATATACCATCAGGGACCTTCCTTTCTGCTTCTTTTTTCTGTCGTGAAGGAATCTTCCAAGGGGGAATATACAGGTGAGAGAGGAAGTGGAGAGATGGCTAAGGGCAGGGAAGAAAGCAGGGAGAGGGTGGCCATATGACAAGCTGCCATGTCAAGGTTGTGGTTACCCACAGCCTCCACAGAGCTACCAGACTGGCATGCTAGGCAATGGATAATGGCTACAGATGAACTTTAACAAGGAAATGATTTCTATCTTATTTTTGATTTCCTTATGAGCAGAAGTTAAAAGACCTCTCTCTTTCTATGTGGAAGCATGGACATGAGCTGTAGTAGTAAGAGCATAATGGCTGTTGATATAAATATTTACCGATTTCATTTCAGAATGGCAGAGAACATGGATGAGGGCCACAAACCCAGCCTTCTGGGCAGAAAACCCAGGCAGAAGAGGGAAAGACCACAGGGTGGACAGAGCAGGTAGTCAACTATTGCCGCACTAACTACACAGGTGCCACAGTCGACAAAACAGCTTCCATCAGTGAATAGGATAAGATATGAATTTGGCAGGGGAGTATCAAGAAGATCAGGCTTGGCTGACTGGGTCTCATCAAGGAGTTGGAAGCAGGTAGGGAGAGCGTCAGAAGAAGGGTCTGGAAGGAGGGTAGCAGGGTTGAGAACCAAAGACTCAAAAAATGTAAGATGCAGATGGTAAAGGAGCAGAGTTTGATAGTAGGTAACTTTGCTTTAGAAAGTCACCGAACAGGGATAGATCTGAGAAGCACCTCAACAGCGAGGGACTGTCCTAGAGAAAGTTTGTTGGCCTCCTTGAGCAGGAGGGTGGTAGCTATCACAGCCCCCAAGCAGGGGGGCCAACCAGAAGCAAATGAATCCAAGCATTCAGAGAGGTACTCTACAGGGTGACTCCATGGGCCCAAGGAGTGGGTGAGGACACCCTTTGTGACTCCCCTGGCCTCTGCCATGAAAAGGTGGAAAGGTTTTGTGATATCAGGAAAGGCAAGGACAGGAGGCTTAATAAGGGCATTGTGGAGACAGTCAAACGAAGCTTGATCCGAGGAACCCCAGACAAGGGAATCCAACCCAATGATACAGGGATAAAGGGGCTTAGCAATTTCAGCAAAGGAAGGAATCCACAGATGGCAATACCAGCTGAACCCAGAAACTCACTTCTTCTTGCTTCTTCTTGGAGGGAACAGGAATAGACAAGATAGCATGGATATGTTCAGAGGATAGAGAGCTGTGCCCAGATTCGAGGATATAACTTAAATAAGAAACCTTAGGGAGCAGAGTTGGGCATTCCCTGTAAAGATGTGGTATCCAAATGATTGTAGAAGGTGTAGGAGTGCATGAGTAATTTTTAGACAAAAGGACACATCAGGAGCTGCAAGAAGGAGATCATTAACATACTGAACAAGGGAACAGTAAGGGTGCTCTGAATGGAAAGGTTGTGAATCCAGATGGAGAGCCTCATCCAATAGAGCAGGAGAATTTTTAAACCTCCGTGGCAACCTGATCCAGGCAAGCTGCCCTGAGAAGCCTCCTTGTGGATCAATTCATTGAAAGGCAAACAAGTGGTTGACTAATGGGGGGTAAAAAGGAATTGCAAAGAAAGCATCCTTAAAATCAAGAATTATATGTATAACTTGGTAAGATTAGAGATAGTAAGGTGGATAGATTCAACCCATTTATTGACTTCCCTAAAATCTTGAATGGGGTAGTAATTGGCAATGCCAGTCTTCCAGACAGGAAGAAGGGCAATATTCTAAGGAGACTGGCAAGGAACTAAAATACTAGCATCTTTCAGCCAATGAATGTGGACAGACATACCCAGATGATTCTCCCTGGACATGAGATATTGCCTGATGGATACAGGGGAAGCTGTAGCCAGGAGATGAACCATCACAGGAGGATGATGGGCAGCCAGACACAGGGGTTTTGTTCTGCCCAGATATGGGGGAAGTCAGCCTCCTGACTGAAGAAAGAGAAGAGGAAGCTGCTACTAACAGATGTTCAAATTAAAGGGACAGAGTAATGAGAAGATATGGCAAACTAGGGGGATCAGAGTTAAGATAGCCCAATCCTCAGAGAAAGAGAGTTTTCAGAGTAAATCCCTAGCTAGTAGGGATAGGGGCAAACTGGCATGAGAAAAAAAGAGCAGGTGTCCATGCTCTGCCCTAAATGGACTATATGCTCAGTAGTCCAGGGACAGGAGTTGATTTTACCATAGTGCCCTGAATGGAGGTTGAATCAGAAGACACCAGGCCATGAGGTTTTTTAAAAGGGCAGAGTAAGTGGCTCCAGTGTCAACTAGAAAGTCAACGGCAAGCAAACCCGAGATTCCGGAGGGTCCAAGGAAAGGGAATCAGGGACCCTTCATGCTTCCCCTGCCAAGGAGAGAGCACTTTTGGGTCCCTGACCCAGCTCTGGACATTCATTTTTCCAATGACTGGTCTCCTTACAATAGACACATTGGTCTGGACTCAAGGGTTGTCGGGAACCTTGGGGACACCTAGGAGGACCCAGAAAAAGGTTTTGTGATTTTCTCAAGGCTGCTACAATCACCTGAGCACACTGCTCCCCTGATTCATGGGTGTTAAAACTGTTAAGGGCTATCTCAACAATTGAGATATATTCATGCCCTCAAATCCCTCCTGCAGCTTCCTACATATATGAGATTGACTCACAAATGTAATGTTAAAATATCTAAAATTTCCAGATGCCTCAGGGTCAATGGCACTATAGGTTTGGTAAGCCTTAAAGAGGCATTCCAGAAAGGCACTAGGGGATTCATTTGAATCTTGTACAACCTCAGAGATCCTTATCATATTGGTAGGCTTCCAGGCAGCAGCCTTACGGTCCTGAAGAAGAAACCTAGGATAGGTAGATAATGCCATCTAACCCCGGTGGGAATTGGGGTCCCAATTGGGCCTTTCACTCTTCTATCAAGCCCTCATTGGGTCCCAAGACTGCCTTCCTGGCTTCTCTCTTAATCCTACTCCTCTCTTCTGCGGTAAAAAATGTGATGAGAAGCTGCTGACAGTCATCACATTTAAGTCGATGGATTATGAAAGACAGATTCGAGAAGGCTTATTAAGGCCTGTAGCTTCTCAGAAAAAGGTGGATTTTGGCTTTTCCAATTATAGATGTTGCTAGTCAAGAAAGGGGCATAAACAAGGAAGGGGACTCCTTCTGGTCCCATCACTTCCCTCAATGGCAAGATGAGGGGTAGTGGAACAGGTTCTGAAGCTTTATATGGAATTTTGTCTCAAGTGCAAAATAGTGAGAGGGAGGAAGATGACGGGGTAGATGCTGAGGAGGAGGATGGCACAGAAGGTAATGGACTACAAGGCGGGAGAGATTCAGACAAAGGTGAATACAAGCATGGGCCTTGGTATGGAGGGGGTCGGGGATTATCTAGGGGGTCCTCAGGAAATTCCTGTAGGATCATCTTCTCTGGCTTCTCTGGAATATTTGACATTTGACGGCCCTCTCTTTCCCTTCCTGTTGACTGAGCAACCCATATTTGAATGCCATTCAAATGGCCTGAGCCCTTAATCAAAGTGGGGGAGAGAAGATGACCTGTCACCAGACATCAATGTATGGGTATTAGTCAGGACAGCCTGGGGCGCCAGTAACAATCTGATAAACAGCCTGTATTATTCCCTTGTCATAAGCACCTTCCGGCAGCTACTTCCAAAGGTGGGCCATTCATTCTGACAATGTTTTAAACTTACGTTTTTTTCCACAATATACTATAGTCATAGTGCTTAAACAAAGATTTCTAAAAAGTGATTAAAAAAATGATCAAGGGGGTGTTTCTGCTTTGGATGCTGAATTTCTCATAGGAAAAGATAATACACCAACAAAATAACCCAACTAAAGTGTTGATTGGCATCTCAACCTACATTGCCCAGACGTTTATGATTGCACCCAGTCCAACATGCCTTGGGAACCCTAATACTAGCAACCAGATAGACAAATTTACTCTCTGGAGGCTTCAGACCAGATTCTCCACTTAGGCCGAATAGGGGGTCTGTCGGTTGTGAGTCTGTAATGCAGCTGGACCTAGTCTCCCCCAGGGTCCTGAAATGTCTCAGGGGCTGGCTCCCTTAGGGGTGGCTAGGACAAACAGATCCAAGGCTCCCCTCTGAAGCCCGTAGGTTTCCAGATGACAAGGCAGAATGCCATCGATCGCGCTGGGGCCTCCAAAATGTTGACCGGCAGATGCGAGATGGAGACCTTTAGAGTTTTAAGACGGATTTTATTGTCAGATAGTCAGAGACAATCGGAGGGCCCTGAGGAGCAATGTGAAGGAGGGCAGGGTTTAAGCAAGGATCTAACTAGATTGGGTGAGGAGAAGATTGCCAGAAGCCAAACTTTCAGTTAGCCTATTTCCTTATCTGACTTTTAGTTGTTAGTTCTATTGATAAAATATCTTTTCAAGTTAAGGCAAAAAGGGAAGGGGGAAACAAGTGAAACTTGCACAATATTTCACAGCTGCTAGTTTCTAGATGCACAATGGCGAGGAGGGCGTAGAGTTTCTGGGTCATCACGGGTTCAGAGTTGTTCTTTTCATACCCAGCTTGCCCAGAGGTCCAACATCCTTAACTCTTAGCATAGTGCTTGGAAAGTAGTAAATGCTTAATAAATGCTTACTGATTAGCTGACTGGGAAGAGGGAATATTTATCCTAGGGATAAAACTGACAAAACTTCACAACTAATAGGATATTGGTTTAGGGATAGGGGACAGTCTGAGATGACTCCCACAGATTGTGAACTTGGATGAGTAGACGAATCATGCCCTCAGTAGAAACAGGGAAGTTAAGAAGAAGGAAAAGTGTTAGGGGAAGGAAGAGTTCTATGATATACTGAGTTTGAGATTGGATGTCCTCCTGGTGGATGTACCACTGGAGTTGAGAACAGAAGACTTAGGACCAATTTGCATACTTCCTTCCTATCTATTTATCTATTTATCTATCTACCAAGAGAAGAAAGCACCAAGTACAAAACCTTGGAGTATATGTACAATTAAGGAAGAACAGTATAGACAATAATTCAATGAAACTGACCCAAAAAGTGGCCAGAGAGGCAGGAAGTGAATGCAAAGAGCTGAGTCGTGAAAACCTAGGGAGGACAGAATGCCTAAAATGAGAGGGTCAAATGCTGCTGAAAGGAAAAGGATGAGATTTCAAGTTCACTAAAGCACCTCTATCTTCTTCTGAAGAAGAATCTGGCTATACCTTCCTCATATGAACTTGATTTAATTGAAGTGAAAGATTTTACCTTTATTGCCATTAAATTTAATCTTATTAGATTCATATATGACTTCTAAAATATTTCTGAACTTGCCTTTATTCAAAATGCTGGCTTTTCCTTCCAACTTTGTGTTCACAACAAATAGGGCTATTTAACTAGGGAATGGCTATGTAAATGAATATGATGATATAATATGGACAGGATATGATGTAATATAAAGTGAAGTTAGCAGAAAAACAAAACACAATGTAATATCAATATAAATGGAAAAACAACAAAAATGTGAAACTAAATACTTTGTAATTATAATGACCAATTGTGGCCTTGGAAAAGAGTTAAGAAAATGTACTAACTTTTCATCACTACAGAGGACACTGTTAATTTGTCAATTAGTTTTATTGACTATCCCTTTTTTTTTGTTTTTAAACATTTTTGTTTTTAAAATTTTTTTGTTACACAGCATGGTTCTGCAGATGGAAGCAGAAGTTATGCGTTTAGAAATGAAGGTGATATTAAAAAAAGATAGTAAGTGTTGACTAAAAACACAAAGAGAACTCAAATAATTGGAAAGATTCATTGTGTCATTATTTTTTAAAATGCTCATTAAATTAGCTAACAAATTTAATTCTATACCAAAATATAGGAGAGTACTATATAGAGCTGGCAAGATAACAACATAATTCATTTGAAGGAATAAAACATTTAGAATTCCAAAGGAAAAAAGGAAATAAGGACTCAAACGAGGACTGTACTTCCAGACTTCCAGATTTTGAAGCAGTAACCTTCAAATGTATTTAGTACTGGTTCAAAAGTAGAAAAGTTAAAGATCATAGAAGATAAAATAAGTAATTCTGATTTCATGAAAAAAATTTAGCAAGAACAAAGTCAACGTAGTAATGATAACAGGAAAAAAAAAATTGTGTCATCTATCACTGATAAGGGGATCTGATCCCGAAGATAGCTCCAAAACGTTCTGGGGACTGGGGTCAAAGGATATAAATAATCAGTTTTCCAAAGAAATGGAAACAATTAAGAAACATGAAATACTACAAATCACTATTAAGGGATGAGCTGAATTGTAATGTTCAGGCTAGCTTTCTGGAGGTCCTCAGGATCTGCCCGAGTCCTTGGTCTTAGTGAATAAGTGATGAAGGCAAGACACCCACCATGAATCTAGCCAAAGATAGAATGTCTCTTTTCCAGTCTCTTAGCCCTTAAATATCCAAATACAATTACATCATTACAGCATACTGAATATGTGTGAACTAAAGAACCATATATCACCATACTAAATACTAAGTATACATGTGAACTAGAGAACCATTATCTTATCAATTCCACAGAGTTAACACCTTGTTTCAAGTATACTTCTCCAGAGTTTTAGCCCTCTACACTGAATGAAATAAGTAGGACCAAGAAAACAATACACACTATGACAACAATGTAAATGAAAAGGGGGGGGGGGAACCCTCTAAATACCATGTGATCATAATGACCAAGTTTGTCTCTTAAAGAGAGTTGAAAAAATGCATCTCCTCTTCGTTCCAGAGATATGGATCACTACATATGGAATGATGTCAATGTAAGAAGGGTCTAGCCAGCAAGGGCCTTGCTCTCAGAGAAAACCAAAGGGCTCTGAGGATGTGCATTGGAGAAGTTTGGCTCTCCACTTCAGAGAACTCATAGGTATTCTGTGATTGTTACCTGTCCCCTTGAATACGGAAGAGGCTTCTGAGTGATGACTGAGTATAAAAAGTACTTATATCTCTTTTCATAGATGCTGAAAAAGACAGAACTTGGACCCTCCCCACCTGTGCCACATGGCCTACAAGAACATACTGAGACTATGCTGCTTGTATTTAATCGTGACTATTTTTTCCTTTATTTAGATGCTGAAGGATTATAAGAAGGATAACCCTATGAATTTCAAAAGATCATAAAAGCTATCCCAGTTTGCAAGCAGTCCTAACTGCCTTAGCCCTGAGAGGGGCAAACTGCTTGACCTAGCCTGGCAAAGGACCAATCCTTAGCCAAGACACCATTCCGTAAGCAAGGGAATGAATTGTTAGACTTATCCTTCAGCTACACTGTACCAGGAAGAGGCCCTGAAGGTGGGAGTGGGGGTGTTGTTTGAATGCTTTGTAGTAACTATTTTAAATCAAGTTCACTCTCAGGGAAACCAATTTGGTAGAAAGGAGAGTGTGCTCCTAACTGTCAAGAGGGGTGAATGAACTTCTGTTCTCGCTTTAATTTCTCGGGAAATATTCCTTTGTAAAAGTTAATTGATGTTAATTATTTATTCATGATATTGGGAGATGCTCATCTTACTAGGAAAGGGAGAGATAATCTAAAAATTTATGTGATATAAAAACAAACAAAATAAAGGTGATTAAAAAAAAGATTATTCTTTAAAAAAAAATCCTTCCCCCCCAAAAAAAACCCCAATGAAATAAAGGCTTAAGAGATCTGACTCTATTATGCAGCTAAGTATTTAAGTTTAAGTGACAACTTGGATTGGATCTTCTGACTCCAAGTCTTACACCTGTTCTACTATACTATGTCATGTTTATTGACAAATTAGTAATATTTAAAATCTTAAAAGAATCTAAAACTAAACTGTCATTCCATGTCTGATCCTTACACCATGAAGAAAATTTAAGTACTGATTTAATTCAGTCTCTCAATTAAGTTTACCCCAAATATCCCAGAATAATGTAATGCTACCATAAAACTGGAGATTAATAATGTATTATTACTTGTCGTGTTAAAGTCTTATTCATATTTGCCTTTTACTATTGCATTCCATTTAGTTTCTTAGAATTACTATCAACAGAATCTATTCCATGCTTTGAAACAAGGATAAAAACAACAGCAATCTCACTTTTGCATATTGCTTCGTAAAAATGGAATTATTTTCCTCACAGAAACCCTGTGAAGTAGGTAAAACAAGAATCATTTCTATTTCCCAAATGAGTAAAATCAAAGTTTAGAGGGTAAACAATTGGTTGGTAGTTGCATAATGAAGGGGCAGAATAATGGCCTGAGCATCTAATCTTCCAACATTTTTTCGAATAAATAAGTTCTCTAGTAAGCAAGAACACAATAAAAAATTATTTAAATAAATCCAATCACTAAGATCTGAATATTTTCCCGCTTTATTTTAGCAAGGTAAAAAATCCAATTAATTTCTAAATTATAGATTGTTCAGCAGTAGCCTTTAATCTACAAAAATGCAGGTGAGAAGCATTTCCCATTTTTAATTAATTTGGCCAATGAACTAATATATTACAGGTTTTTAAAAAGTAAACCAAAAGTGGTCAATCAACATATATTTACATGAGTAAACTCTACTTTAACAACAAAACATTCATTTCTATCCTATTTCATCCAGGATCACATTCACTTGACAATTTAGAGTATATATTTAAATATAGACTTTATCTACATTACATAAATGATCAGAAAAACCAGCAGCCATGAATACCACAACTGAGAAGTAAGCAACTTGTGTTTTCAGTCCAACAGCTGAATAACCTAGATATTGTCCTACAGCAAGAGAATGATTTGTTCATCAGTTATGTCACATGAAAAAGTGACATTAGTGGGTTGAATGCTAGCATTTTAACCATTTTAAGTTTGAGGCTACTCTCAGAGGAGACCCAGAAGATAGAGGAGAGACTTAAGAGGAAAGATTTTTACTTATCATTCTACTAGGTACTTAAATTATCTTTTAAGCCAAAGATACATATCAACGTCAATGCTCAGAGATATATCCAGCTAGACTCCTGGGGTGGAAGTTGGGGGGAGGGAGGCATGGGCATCAAGAAGAAAAAAGGCACAATATACTTTTCAGTTTAATCTGGATCATTAACATGTTCTCTCTCACTTTCTTAATTCTAGACAATCAACAAAACATCAAATCAAGCCATAATTTGTAGTGTTTGCTAATTTCAAACTCTAAATGCTCACAATGAAAATGAACAATTGACCCTTGGGGCTTCAGTACACCACTGCATATTACTATCTTTTTATATGAATCTGCTCCTGCTTCCAAATTTTAGAATGTTCTATTTATGGTATTACAATTTACTGCTGAATCATAAGGTATGTACAGTTTTATAGTCCTTTGGGCATAGTCCCAAATTGCTCTCCAGAATGGCTGGATGAGTTCACAACTCCACCAACAATGTACTAAGTATCCCCATTTTCCCACATCCTTTTTAAAACCAATCTGAAGTGTGAAGCAGTACCTTGTCCTATCTGTTTCACTCTGCAACACCTAACTTCTGTTCTTTCCTTTATATTCCTCCTTAAATTTGAATCTAAGGCCTTGTTATTCCCCTTACCTGCTGAAATACTTTAAAAGATATTCCTGTCTCCATTCTCTCTGCACTACAATTCATCCTTCATATTATCACCCAAATAATTTTTCTTGTTATATCTGGTCATTTCACTACTTTGGTCAAAAATTAAATTTCAGTTTCTTTTCACTGGCATTACTGATGTAACACAATTTTGTCCCTTTCTTCCATTTTAATATTATCTCATATTTTCCTGAGCATGTATTCTACATGCTAAACAGATTGAACTAGTCTCTGACGATTGAATAATACTGTTATCTCAGAGTATTTTCATACTTTATGTTCAAACTGTCTCCTATCTGTAATGTCTTACTCTCTTTGACAGTTTTATTTGTGCCAATCTTTTAAAATTCAACTTAAATGCTACCTAATAGCTTTCTCTGACTTTTCATTAGTAAATTAATACTTATTTCAATGATTTTGTGATCTCATCAATATGGATTCTATCTCCAATATGCAGATTGAAACCTACTTCCTACTTTTTCAATCTATGTCATACTTCTGCATACATGACCATAAATTCCCCAATAAGGGTCCACCCAAAGGTCTGGGGTAAGATGCATTCCTTTAAATGACCAGCAGGATGAATACAGAGAGGCTTGGAGAGACCTACATGGACTGATGCTAAGTGAGATGAGCAGAACCAGATCATTATACACTTCGACAACGATACTGTATGAGGATGTATTCTGATGGAAATTGATTTCTATGACAAAGAGACCTGAGTTTCAATGGATAAATGATGGACAGAAACAGCTACACCCAAAGAAGGAACACTGGGAAACGAATGTGAACTATTTGCATTTTTGATTTTCTTCCCAAGTTATTTTTACCTTCTGAATCCAATTCTCCCTGTGCAACAGGAGAACTGTTCGGTTCTGCAAATATGTATTGTATCTAGGATATACTGCAACATATTTAACATTTATAGGACTGCTTGCCATCTTGGGGGGGGTGGAGGGAGGGAGGGGAAAAAATCGAAACATAAGCGAGTGCAAGGGATAATGTTGTAAAAAATTACCCTGGCATGGATACTGTCAATACAAAATTATTATTAAATAAAATAAAATTTAAATTAAAAAAAAAGATGCATTCCTTTAGACATCTTGATGCTAAATAGACACTGATGAAACCTAAGAGCTGTTCACTAGTGATCCCTCACTTCAGTCAGATGACCAGTTAATCTTTTTTTTTAAATTGTTTTTAAATTTTTTTTAAAGTACGCTATCCTGCACAGTTTGTCCTGTGCATTTCTTTGCTGGAAATACACTGCATTCTACCCAAGCCCACTATGCCCTTAATAAATGTCCTTTGTGTGATTTTTAACTTCTACTCTTCCAAGATAGGGGTGTTTTGTAACTTGTAACCATATAGTACATAACAATATGAACCTTTCTTTCAGATAGAAATGGGATAATTAAAAGTACATTGCATTTTTCTTTTCAAATAAATTTTTGTTCACTCTTCTCATATACATTTCTGGGTCAAATTTACTGTCCATACAAAATGCCTCCAAATTTGCTTTGGATTTTCAATACAGATCTGTGGAAAGAATCTCATTGATTCTTTCAGGTAAGCTATCCTGGAGGAAGGGGATTTGAAAAATAGTAACTCAATTTTGGAATATTAAATATGGCTATATTTTGAGATAATTTTTCTTGTTCAAGATTCCTAAACATGTTCCCTGAAATATTCAAGGCAGAAAGTCATATTGGAGGAATAGAGATTGTGCCAGTTTGGACAATTTCCTCTATCTAAACCAAAGATGGCCTGATTATAGACGAATGGTATGTTAAAGAAAAAAAAAATGTTTCTGGCAGATTGAAGCCTAAAAGTAGAGAACAGTATTAATATTAATATTTTTATTCCATGAAACAATAAAGGAGAGAACATGGAAAAAAGACTTCAATATGCACTCTGAAGGATGGGTCAATAAATATTTATTCCATAGAACAGAATTCTACAATTAGCACAAGTTAAAAAGTAAGTAAAGTGCTGACTTGGAGTCTTCCTGAATTTGAATACTGCCTCATATAATATTTATATGAACTTCTGTACAAATCACTTAATGTGTTAATCTTTCTTGTTTTTTCTTCTGTAAAAATAAAGATAATAATAACATCTACTTCATAGGATTGTTGTGAGGATCAAATGAAATAACATATGTCAAGTGCTTTGCAAACTTTAAAGTATTTTATAAATACCACCTAATTTTTTAAGCTAGGAGACAGGAGAAACAGTAATTTAATCTCTCATTTTACAGATAGGGAAATTAAAGTTACAAGTTTCCTGATTCTCAGTGTAGTACTCTGCTTATGAGTGAATTTCTACAAGATATAGACACTGGTGATTATTACCCTCCTCCCCAAAAAAGGATCGAAGCCAAGAAATGTTAAATTGACCAGGATCATAGCAATCAGGTCTTGTAATTTCACTCTTTCCACTTCAACACAAAGTCTCTTTACCTCTAAAAGATAAGATCTATTACTACAAGAATATTCAAAAAAATAAGAACTTCCAAAAGAGAAGTTCCAAAAAGCGCTTTAAGCAATGGCAATGAAACCAAAACAAGTTTATATAGCTTTTTAAAAGCAACTTTGATGGGCCTAACAATTTTAAAGGAAACTATAATATTTTAGATATATAAGCTCTGATATATTTATAAAAGTTTTGCTGTGCATCAATTAACTGCTTATATCAATTAATCTGTAAGAATTTTTAAATTCTCTATTATGTGTCAATTCCCAGGCATACAAAGTAAAAACATTCCCTGCCCTTCAGCAGTTTACAATCTAGCTGATGAAAAAATATTTCAGTATATATAAAAGAGATACAAAATAATTTTGAGGGGAAGCTATTAAGAGTGATAGAAATGAGGAAAAGCCTCCTGTGGTAGTTGGCACATGAGCTAAATTTTCAGAGAAGCTAGGGATTTTGACAGCTGGGAGGTTAGCAAGTGCATTCCAAGAAAAGAGCTCCACTAGTACAGAGATAGGAAATGGATATTCTACATAAGGAGAAGCAAAAAGGCCAGTTTGACTGGGCAGAAATGTGTAGTAAAGATGGGAAAGTAGACTGAGGTCAGGTGGTGAAGAGTTTTAAATGCCCAGTAGAGAAACTCAATAATATTTGATCTTGGTGGTATGTATAAGGAAGCTGATATAGTTGATTGAGTAAGGAAATGACATGATAATATATGGATTTTAGGAAAATCACTTTGGTAATTGTATGATGAATTGAAATCTGAGCAAGAGACACTAATTACTAGTTAAACATCATATATTCCTGGACTTATAATCAGCCCAAAAGGCACTCCATTGGGTATGTTGGAATAAAAGTCACAAATGAAGCAGCTTCTGCCCAAGATGTTTACATTGTCAAGTGAGACAATGTAAGATATAAAAGTATATGAACTATATATAAAACAAATGCCAAGTGGTTGGGGAAGAAGGGCACTAAGCAGCTAGTGGCAAGCAGTAGAAGGAATCAGGAAAGACTTCACACAGGTGTACTTGAAGGAAATAAGGGATTCAAACTACTCATAACTCTGCTTTTAGAAAAAATGTACGATGCAGAGACTCATATGAAGAACAGAAGGAAATAGTTTTGACTTTTTAATTTTACATCATAAAGTAAAAGATATGAAGTATTCTTACTATATCTTTTATGGAAGAAATTTGACTGAAAGGACATTCCTTTTTAATTATTTCATTTTCTCTAAAATTAGTGACCCAAAATCTTTTTTTAAATGTTAAGTTTCTCAAGTGTAAGAAAATCAATTTCAAAAGATCCTGTCAATTTGCTTTTGAAATTCAACCCAAATAAAGATTCAACAAATATTACTGCTCCAAAAGAAAGAGAAATATCCTCGAAAGAAAAATGCATATCCTCTTCCTCCCTCTCTCCTTCCATAGTGCTTGGAATTCTTCATAAACCTGTAGTAAAGTTACTCATCTCTTCTTTTGAACTAGAACATGTCTAAGCCCACCAAACCAACTCTAACCTTCTTATACCTCAACTATTTTATGATCATCTACAGTAAAAAAGGAAAAGACTCACTTTGATGCTTCCCTCTGGAAAAACTTCTGGCAAGTAAACCAAAGCACATTAATGCAAGATTTTCTCTAAGTTCCTAGATTAAGAGTTAAAAACTCTGTATCAGAACACATACTATATCCTAAACCTCATTTTCTGGCCTCATATTCCATTATTCCAGCCAAATGGTACTTGTTATTTCCTTTACATAAGTTATGCTCTCCTGCTTCTGAATTGTTCCTGCACTTTTCTTCATCTAGAATTGCTCACCTTCTAAAACTCAAAGCTTATGCAAGGCTTTCATAAATGCTGTTTTACTCAGGAACTTATTTTTCTGTTTCACCCAATCATTCTTTAGTATGAGATTAATTAGTTTCCAATTATTTTTTGGTCTACTTTCCCCTGGCTTTTTGTTAAATGTAATTTTCATTGCATCGTGGTCTGAAAAGGATGCATTTACTATTTCTGCCTTACTGCATTTGAGTTTGAGGTTTATGTGTCCTAATATATGGTCAATTTTTGTATAGGTTCCATGAACTGCTGAAAAGAAGGTGTACTCCTTTCTGTCTCCATTACATTTTCTCCAGAGATCTATCATATCTAAATTTTCTAGTATTCTATTTACCTCTTTGACTTCTTTCTTATTTATTTTGTGGTTTGATTTATCTAATTCTGAAAGTGCAAGGTTGAGATCTCCCACTATTATAGTTTTGCTGTCTATTTCTTCTTACAGTTCTCTTAATTTCTCTTTTAAGAAATTAGATGCTACACCACTTGGTGCATATATGTTTAATATTGATATTGCTTCATTATCCATGTTACCCTTTAGCAAGATATAGTGTCCTTCCTTATCTCTTTTAATTAGATCAATTTTTGCTTTAGCTTGATCTGAGATCAGGATGGCTACCCCTGCTTTTTTGACTTCACCTGAAGCATAGTAGATTTTGCTCCAACCTTTTACCTTTAACCTGCATGTATCTCCCTGCTTCAGGTGTGTTTCCTGTAAACAACATATTGTAGGATTCTGGCTTTTAATCCATTCTGCTAACCGCTTCCTCTTTATGGGGGAGTTTACCCCGTTCACATTTATGGTTAAAATGACCAATTCTGTATTACTTGCCATCTTGTTAATCCCTGTTTATGCTTTTCTCCCTTCTTTCCTCCTTATCCCCCTTCCCCGTATTAAGCTTGTGAGCACCACTTGCTTCTCACAGCCCTCCTTTTTTAGTATCCCTCCCCCCACCTTAGATTTCCTCCCCCTATCTTACCCCTTTCCCTCCCAGTTTCCGTATTCCCTTCCACTTAGCTTATTCCTTCCCTTTTCACTCTTCCCTTCTCACTTTTCAATGAGGTGGGAGAAGTTTCACCATACATTGAGTATGTCTAAAATTTTTCTCTTAAAGCCAATTCTGAAGGCAGTAAGATACCCACTATATTCATCCCCCTCCATTAGTACCCCTACTTTACCCTTTTTCTGGTACAATGTCCTTTCCACATCTAGTTTCCAGAACAAGGTATACATGTATTCTTTATACATCTTTATAGCAGAAATATAGTTCCCAAGATTAATCTTTACCTTTTTAGATTTCTCTTGAGTTCTATATTTATAGATCAAACTTTTTGTTAAGTTCTGGTTTTTTCATCAAAAATAGGTGAAATTCGCTTACTTCGTTGAATGTCCATCTTCTTCCCTGGAAAAAGATGCTCATTCTAGCTGGGTAAGTTATTTTTGGTTGCATACCAAGTTTCAGGAACTTATTTCTCAACCTTGCAACCAGATTTTTTTTCCTAATATATTTCCTTATTTCTTTCTTCTAATAAAATCAGTAGATTTTAAGGGTTTTGAGTGAGATAGCAGACAAGAAGGGATGGGTTAAGTCTTGTCTCTGACACACACTAGCTATTTAACTATGTCAAAATCAGATTAGTTTCCAAGAAGAAATAATTTTCACTATCTTCCAGACACAAGTCTGGATTCTGGACAACAATGATTAAAAAATTTTTTTTCTCCCATTATATTTTGTCAAGGGTATGCATTATAACTATATACAGAATACAAAGTGATTAGGGCCAGAGGACATTAGCAGCTGAGGGATCAGGAAAGGCTTCATTTGCAAAATGCGGGAGAGTACCCCAGGCAGTGAATATGAGGGCAGTACAAGGGCAGGGTGTGAAGAGGTAAGAGTTAGTGTGTTAAGAACAACAAGATGGTCAATTTGCTAGACTGTAATCTGAGACATAAAGAGGTTCAAGTAGGTAGTAGTTAGCCTGTGAAGTATCTTCAATGAAAAGTTCACAGTTGATCTTAGATGCAAAGTTATTGAGTGAATTGAATGAATAGATATAGTCAGCTCTGCACTAAAGGAAAGTCACTTTGTGAAATGAGTAGAACCAGGAGAACATTGTACACAATAACAGCAATACTGTATGATGAACAATTGTAGATGCCTTATCTCTTCTCAGCAGTACAACGATACAAGACAATTTCAAAGGACTCATGATTCTCCTGAAGAGTAATGGAGTCTGAATGCAGATTGAAGCCTATTTTTTTTAACTTTATTTTTCTGGGGGTTTTTTGGTCTGTTTTTCTTTCACAGTATAACTAATATGGAAATATATTTTGCATAACTGCCCATGTATAACTTATGTCAAATTGCTTGCCTTCTCAATGAAGGGGGAGAAAAGGAAAAGTGGAAGAAAATTTAGATTTCAAAAAAATTCCAAAAGTTAAAATTTTTTTTTACATGTAATTGGGGACCTGTATGTGCCAAAATGTTTGTGGCAGCCCTGTTTGTAGTGGCTAGAAGATGGATGCCCATCAATTGGAGAATGGTTGAGTAAATTGTGGTATATGAACGTTATGGAATATTACTGTTCTGTAAGGAATGACCAATGGGATGAATACAGAGAGAACTGGCGAGACTTAGATGAACTGATGCTAAGTGAAATGAGCAGAACCAGGAGATCATTATATACTTCAACAACGATACTGTTTGAGGATGTATTCTGATGGAAGTGGATTTCTTTGACAAAGAGACCTAACTCAGTTTCAATTGATCAATGATGGACAGAAACAGCTACACCCAAAGAAAGAACACTGGGAAATGAATATAAACTGCTTGCATTTTTGTTTTTCTTTCCGGGTTATTTATACCTTCTGAATTCAATTCTCCCTGTGCAACAAGAAAACTATTCAGTTCTGAACACATATATTGTAGCTAAGATATATTGTAACCTATTCAACATGGAAAGGACTGCTTGCCATCTGGGGGAGGGGGTGGAGGGAAGGAGGGGAAAAATCGGAACAGAATTGAATGCAAGGGATAATGCTGTAAAAAATTACCCTGGCATGGGTTCTATCAATAAAAAGTTATTAAAAAAACATGTAATTGGAAAAAAATATTTTAAAAGTCATTTTGATAGTCATGTGGAAAATGGATTGGAAAGAGAGATGATATAGAGAGATTAATTACAAGTATTCAAACAAGAGGTGATGGAGCAGAAAAAGACAGACAGGAGAAATGTCATGGAGTAAGAAATGGCAATATTTGGCAGCTGATTGATTATGCCAGATAAAGGAAAGTAAATGGTAGAAGGTAACACCAAAGTAACATATCTGGGAGAGTGAACAAACAGTGGTGCTCTTAACAGAACCAGGTAAACTGAACAAAAAGGAAAGAAAAGAATAATGAAAACAGAAAGTTTAAGATGTATCTGGGACATCCAGTTAGAAATGTCTAATATTAAATGATGATGGACTCAGGGTGTAGACTAAAGCAAATATTTTTTGGACATGGCCAATTATTTTGTTTGAATATGTGTATTTGTTAGAAGGATTTTTTTTTCTTTTTCCAATGAGCATGTGGAAACAGATTATGAAACAATTTTTAATTGAAAAAAAAATTAATATCCAATAAGCAGATGATGATATTGGAATGGAGATGTAGATTTGTGAGTCATTTGCATACAGATGATAATGAAATCTTGGAGAGAAAAGAAAATATGTCCAGGACAGATGTAAGGGTTAAAAAGCCTCTAGAAGCAAGGAATGCAGTTCAAGGCATGTGGGAGGACCTGAGGGATGAGAGGTTCTAAGACGCAGGTGAGTCCTACGTGGAGGTGGGGCTTAGCCCCACGAGACGGTGTTTGACCCCAGGTACCATGTCTCCCTCCTTAGTGCTCTCAAAGCCTAGCACGCCTCCCTCCTTCTTCTTGGGCCAATCCCTTTATGCCAGATTCCTAGAGGACCTCCCCTTCCCCCAGATCTTCAGGGGGGTATAAATATGTGCTATCTAAGAATAAAGTTCTCTTTCGCTTCACCCTTACCTATTGGTGGTCTGTCTCTGTGGGATCCGGGTTGGTGCCCGAAGATGGGTAAGTGTGGCCTAGCCGTGCCGTTGATGAACGGGCATTAGGAGCAGCTGAAAGAGGAGCTACCAGGATAGAGTAGTCCATAGGGACATAACAGACAGAGGCTCAGGAAAGGTTCTCATGTAAGAAAGAAGTAGTACTTGAATTGCATATTTAGAAATTAGGATTCTAAGAAGCAGAGGGAATGGGATGTGCACTCCAGGGGTTAAGGTGTGCTTGGGGGGCAGAGACTGGAAATGAAGCATCACACATAAAGAATATTAAAGTCAATCTGATTGGACTGAGGAGTATATAAAGGGAAATAAAAGGATAATAAAGCTCACCAGGTTGTGATGGGCTTTATTAAGGCCAAAGAGAGGAATTTATATTTGATCCTAGAAGTTAACAGGGAGCTATCCATGTTTATTGAGAAGGAGAACAGTAAAATCTGCACTTGATAAAAACCACTTCACCAGCTGTGTGGAGGATAGATTGGATTAGAAAGAGACATGAACCAGAGAAGCCAATTAGGAGGCTATTGCAGTAGTCCAAGTGAGAGGTAATGAGGACCAGCACTAGCATGGAATACTAAGTAGTAGGAGAGGCATGATATGATAGAACAAGAAGGCTTTTATGGACATGGGGATAAATAGTCAGAAATCCAAGTAAAAACTAAATGTAGAAAATGGCAAGATTTGGCTAGCCTGAATCAGTAGATGTGGAAGGTAAGAGTATAGGTAAGTATGGCTGATTTTCAAGTGTTTTTCTGTTTTTCCCCAAAATTCTATTCTGACTGAGGAGGCTCCTTTTCATTTATCAATACCAAATTTTATGCCTCCTATTTCTATCTCTTCATCTATATCCCATTTTAGCAAACTAATATAATAACTGGTAAACAGAAATAATGATCTCCTGAAAATACAAATTCCCATGAAATTAAAATCAAAATGATTTTTTAAAAAGCAGAATACATTATATTTCTTTTGGACCTGTTGCTGCCTCTATGAACTCACTTAACTTCCTTTTAGGATCTGGGTAAGTGGGTCAATGATTATTTCTATGACACATCAAACAATAACTGAGAAAATAGAGGAGAATCTTGGGTTTGGTACTTTATCTGATGAGCTTTGAAGTAAGGCTTAGATTAATCAAAGATATTAAGTTGTTTTATTCTGCTGGGAACCTATAGATTACTTTGATGAGGCTACAGATGCTGAGATCTTCACACCAGGAGATCCCTAAAATGATGAAATCACAGGCTTGAATAAAAGAGAGGGGGAAAAAACTCCACTTTCTTGAAGGGAAAGTACTTTTATTTATCTGAGTCTCAATGTCTTCATCTGTAAAAGAGGACTGCAAAAATCTTTTATACAGAAAATAGTCTATAACAGTCTCTGCAGAAATGTACATTTTATTATGACCTCACCTAGCCTTTTATGCACTGCAGAATCTAGCACTCTAGCCATTTCACATAATAGTCATTAAATATTTAACTGAATATGAGGCAAACTTCCTTAATTCTAAACAGAGTTAATACTTCCCTGTAATTCTGTTCGTGTTCACCTCCAAGAATTGTTTAAATTCCAATATTTATTATTTTCATACTTATAGCTAAAAAAAAATTTTTTTTTTAGGTGCAAGAGTCAGAGCTTTGCTTCAATTCAAGGGATTTCCCTTTTTAAAGTACTTTTATATGTGGTACATATGTTAAGAAATTATAATTAAGTTATTTGTCATAGATTTAGACTTAAATGTAAAAATGACATTTATGAGAGCCTACCTAATCTCATAAAAGAGATTTTTATCTACTTTTCTTCCCCCACCTAATTTTCAAAAAAACAAAAACAAAAATAAACTTGTTCCACAGTACATATTAAAATTATAAGCTAGTAAACATGAAATTAGCTCTTCCTTCCTTCTTTCCTGTACCCTACAATGCTTTCTATTATCTAACCATTTGTGCTGAAAAGCAAAGTGACCAGGAATAAGGTAGCAACAGTCTCACTGGACTCAGTCCATTTCAGACATCTGGAATATCTTACTCAGTTCCAGGCACATTTTAGGAAAAAGCACAAACTGTCAAATGTCTAGAGGACAGCAACAAAGATGGGAAAGTGTAATGGGTGAGAACTCTGAAGAAGTATTCTTAAGGCTCAGTATGATTGATTTAATCCTACAACAAGGTGTTAACTCAGTGGAATTGATAAGACAATGGTTATCTAGTTTTACATACACTTAGTACTTTAATATAGTTCTACAAGATTGACACCTGTAATGATGTAATTATAATAGAGTATATACGAACCAACAAGAACTGGAGGAGAGACATTCATTCCATCTCCCACCTGTGGTGGCTGGTCTGTCCTCCGGCTTCCCCCCACTGAGACCAAGGCCCGTCTGAAGGCCTCCTGAAAGTTAGCCAAGCCCCAGGCAAGGAGACAAGACTGTGAAGGAGATAATAAAGAATTTGGACTTTATCCCTAGCTATTCTCGTGGTGAGACCTCAGCAGAGAACAAGGCTGATCCAAAAGACCTCCAGAAAACTAACCAGAATACTATAGGAAAGGATCCTAAGTTCATCTTACATGAAGAATAGCTGAAGGAAATGGAAATATTTAGCCTGGAAGACTGAAAAGAGGATATGATTGCTGTCAAATACCTGAAGTGTCCCATGTAAGAGGGATTATTCTTATTCTGTCTGGTTACAGATAGTAGAACTAGAAGAAATTAGTAGAAATTGCCAAAAAAAAGCAATTTAAAGGTTGATATAAAGAAAGAATTTCTCCTAATTAGAGTTCTTTGACAAAAATGGAAGTCCTCTAGAAATAATGGGTTTGAAGTCAAGCATAGAGTTGAGGGAGTAGGACTAGGTAATGCTGAGAACCCTTTCAGTTCTATGATTCTGTGAATCAAATTAACTTTATTTTCCAAAATCAATTCAAAACCACATCCCTTTGCTTATGTTTCTATATGGCTTTTGCTGATTTGTTTCAGCAAAATGGTTTTGGTCAGAACATATATAGTATTGTCAAATGTATGATAACTTTTAGTTGCCTGTACAATAGTCTGTTTTATAGCATCTGTTACAAAATTCTACATTAAAGAGAGTTCTGCTCCCTGTGTAGAATCCTGAAATATAATCATGTGGCACTTTTATAGTGACTGCAGAAATGTTTGCTAGGATGTTGCCTTAGAAAGTGAAGAAGTCCAGTGGGAAATACTCTATCAGCAAACAAAATTAAGTGGATCTATGCATTTGTAAAAATTTCCAAATAGGAGCTCTCCTTCTGAAAATATATACTTCCTGAAAACTGCTCCTCCTGAAAATTTCCTCTTGGGAAAGGTTTTCTACCTTTCTGAACCATCTAAACCATCAGCTAAAGTAGGGATAAGTAACATAAAGCATATTATAATAGAAAGAACACCTGATTGAGAAAAAAAGAGCCCTCCATTCTAGTCTCAATCCTGTCACTATTTACCTATATGATCTTGCACAAATCATTTCATCTGAGATAGAGCTTTTTCATTTCTAGGCAAGTAGAAAAAGTGATACGCTTTGGGAAGTATAGTTCTGAGAAATAAAGAGGTGACAGTCTTACTCTAACACTTGCCTGGTAACAACTCACTAACAATTCACTTGCAATATTCAATATAAATGTTGAACACTGGAATGTTCAGTTCAGGAAGGCAAAGTTTAAAAAGGGCATTGGTAATAAACTAGAGTGTGTCCAGAGGAGGGCAACCAGAATACTCAAGAGCCTCACTCACGTCATATGAGGTTCAACTGTGAAGGAAGTGAGACTATTTAACTTTACTGTAGGGAAATTAGACTTGTGCTTGACCTCAAAGGAAAAAAAATTAGAGCTAGAGGGCTAAGGGTCAAAGCGACAAGGCTTAACGTTAGGACAAACTTCAAAACAAATGGAGTTGTCCAAAAGGGGAATACACAACCTAGGTGGACTGGTTGCTGAGTAAGATGTAGAAAGGAATCCTTCCCTGTATGTAATAGATTAGATGGCCACTGACACTCCTCACAACTTTCAAATTATGTGATCCTAATTAAATGATTTCTAAGAGTGCTTCCTCTAAGAAGTGCATCTTTTGATAGTTTTAAAGTGGTAGAAATAATTCAGCACAGCAAGATGATGGGCTCCCATTAACACAACTCTGGGTACTCCAGAGTAAACTCCAAGTATACTTCAAATTTCCTGCACTTTGAAAAAGAGCCATGATCTTATATTTGACATGAATCTTTTCTTGAAGGCAAATCCACTTAAAAATTCCTAGAAATCTATTTTAGGAAAAAGGAAGATGGTAAATTAGCAAGGTGATACAGTAGATAAAGTGTTGGTCCTAAATTCAAATCCAGCCTCAGACATCTATATTGGCTATGTGACCCTGGGCAAGTCACTTAACCCAATTTGCCTCACTTTCCTCATCTGTAAATGAGTTAGAGAGGAAAACACCAAATCACTTCCAATACCTTTGCCAAGGAAACCCCAAATGGTCATGGAGAGTTGGGCACAATTGAAACAACTAAACAACACCAGAAGGATGGCACACTGCCACAGACCTTCTCACCTCTTAGTACCAAGTAGCAGAATGTGTTTTGAAATACATATCTATGTGTGTATGTGTGTGTGTAGATGTAGTGTGTATAGTTTTCTATAGTGTGTAAAATTTTCTATAGTGGAATCAAGGAAAGGGATTTTTTAAAGTTACAAGTTTTTTTTCTAAGAGATTCAAGACCTTATTTACAAAGTGACAATCTTAATGGTCTGTGGTGCATATTTTGTCTTAGGTCTAGGTCCAAAATGTTAAAAGGCTGAAATTTACCTGATATTTTTCATAGTCATGAACAAATGGAATTTAGGGAGCATGATTTTACCCTCCCTCCCTCCCTCCCTCCCTCCCTCTCTCCCTCCCTTCCTTCCTTTCTTTTTTTTTTTTTTTTTGCTGAGGCAATTGGGGTTAAGTGACTTGCCCAGCTAAGAAGTGTTGTATCTGAGGCCATATTTGAATTCAGTTCCTCCTGACTTCAGGGCTGTTGCTCTATCCACTGTGCCACCTCGCTGCCCCACCCCCCCACATTATTTCAATGATTCTCTCTATCTACTGGTGACTCAGTATCTTGTTTTTTAAAAAAATGAAACAACATATGCCAATGAAATTATTAATGATAAAATTATGATGAAGTAGAAAACAAACAAAAATAATGAGAGAACTATTTAATAAATATTGGAGAGGATTTTAACAATCATTATGGGAGGGGTGGGGTGGGGGGGTGGGAGGGTGGAGCCAAGATGGTGGAGCCAAGATGGCGGAGCAGGCACACACGACTCTCTAAGCTCCTCTCATTCCCCTCATAACCAACTATTTAATTCAGCTTCAAAAATAGCTCTTCACTGCTTAAATTCATGAAGATTAGAAGCACTACAATTTACCAGCCGAAGTCATTTTGGAAGCTCACCAGGAAAGGTTTGACCTGAGGGGCCAGGAACAGACTAGCACAGGCAGCGAGAGACTAGTGTCCTGAGCAGACCAGGGGCGGGGGTGATCTCTGTGGCTAGAGAAGTTATAGAGACGACTCTATTATAGGATAACTACTCTGCCTTGACTACAAAGCAGTAAACCGGCAGAGAGATTAAAGCCTGAAACAGAGGGTACACCCTCTAAAAAATGCCAGAACCTAAGGAGATCTGGCTGTAACCCCTCAAACCCAGAAGTGACTCAGGCAGACTTTACTGCAGCCCTGCAGCCACATCCTGTAGTTCAGGGCTTTTGCAGGGGCAGTTACTCATCTGCACGGCAGGGGGGGGCCAGCCTGGGCAGCCTCTAATTGGCACAGTGTGGGGCTAGGCCTGGGGCAATGGAACTTCTCCAGCAGACTGTGCTTCCCCTGCAAAATGATTCACTGCTCAGCTGCTAACACCCAGAGCCCCAGGGCAATTGTTATCTCACATAGTGGAGGGTTCTTTGCAGGGCTCTTTCCCAGCTCGGCCCTGCAGGCCTGAGTTACTTTCGGGTGGGGAACTCTTTCCCAGAGCACTGCAGTACCTCGCTGCTTTTTGTAGCCGGTTGGCAGGACAGCTACCCGTCCATACACCTTTCACTGCTCTGTAGAGGAAGCTGGTAACCTCCTGGCTCTGAAGGCAGACCTTACAGGCTTTAACAAAATGAGTTAAAAAATCAAAAGAACGATTGATAGTTTCTATACAGAAAGAGAACAGCTTTTCAACCCTGAAGAGACTAATAGCAGACAGTCTCCAGACGATTGTTAGTCTCCAATACAAAAGGCTCTCCTAGAAGAGACTATTAAAAACCTTAAAAGAGAACTAGAAGAGAAATGGGGAAAGGAAAGAGAAGCTATGCAAGAGAGAACAGAAAAGGCATATAATTCACTAAAAGATAAAGTAGAAAAAGAAAACAACTTTCTGAAATGTGAATTGGAAAAGGTAAAAAACTCCCAAGAAGTGCAGGGAAACAGAATTGTGAATTGGAAAAAGAAAATAACTCACTAAAAAAAAAAAAAAAAAAAGATTAGTGAAATGGAAAAAAATTTCATAGAGCAAAACAACTCAATTGGACATATACAAAAAGAAGTAAAAAAAGCTAATGAAGAAAATAACTCACTAAAAATCAGAACTGAACAAATAGAAATGACTGATTCATTGAGACATCAAGAATCAGTCAAGCAAAACCAAAAAAATGAAAAATTGGAAAAAATGTTAACTATTTACTTGGAAAAACAACAGACCTGGAAAATAGATCTAGGAGAGATAACCTGAGAATCTACCCGAAAATTATGATGAAAAAAAGAACCTAGATACTATTTTACAGGAAATCATCAAAGAGAACTGCCCAGAACTATTTTACGGAAGGTAAAATAGGCGTTGAAAGAATTCATCAAACACCTTCTGAAAAAGACCCTAAAATAAAGACTCCAGGGGATATTGTGGCCAAATTCAGAATTTTCAGACTAAAGAAAAAATTTTACAAGCAGCCAGGAAAAAAACAGTTCAAAATATCGAGGTGCCACAATACAGGGTCATGCAAGATCTGGCTGCCTCAACATTAAAGGATCGAAGGGCTTGGAATCTGATATACCGAAAGGCAAAAGAGCTTGGAATGCAGCCAAGAATAAACTACCCATCTAAGCTGAGTATTTTTTTCCATGGAAGAAGATGGATATTTAATAAAATAGAGGAATTCCATTTGTTTCTAAGGAAAAAACCAGACTTAAACAAAAAATTTGATCTCTAACAACAGGAATCAAAAGAAGTAGAAAAAGGTAAAAGGAACTCTTGAGAACTGTATCTCTGTTGTGGATATACATAAAAACCATATGTATAATTGATTTTACCGATATAACATAAAAAAGAGAAGTAGAAATAGAAAGGGGATAGTGTCAGAAAAAGGGAAAAGGGGAGATAAAAAGAGGGAAACTACATGCTACGATGAGGCAAAGGAAACCTATCATATCTAAGGGAACTTAAGAGAGGGGGAAGAACATTGTGTGGATCCTACTCTCATCAGAGTTGAATCAAAGAGGAAATAATTGACATATTTGTTTTACAGAGATTCTTCTCTCACCTCATTAAAAAGTGGGAGAGGAAAAGGGAAAAGGAAAAAGAGTAATAAGGGAAGAGTACAAGAAAGGGGAAGGGATTCAAAGGGATGAGGGAGGGATAATAAAGAGGGAGAGCTGCGTGACACAAGTGGGACCAATGTTTAAAACTAGGGAAGAAGGGAAAGAGGGCACGAAAAAGAAAAGTATAATCTGGGGATATTAGGATGGCAGGAAATACAGAATTGGTAATTTTAACTGTAAATGTGAATGGGATGAACTCTCCCATAAAGAGGAGGCGGATAGCAGACTAGATCAAAAGTCAGAACCCTACAATATATTGTTCACAGGAAACACATTGAAAACAGGGAGATACATACAGAGTAAAGGTAAAAGGCTGAATCTATTATGCTTCAGGTGAAGTCAAAAAAGCATGGGTAGCCATCCTTATCTCAGATCAAGCAAAAGCAAAAATTGATCTAATTAAAAGAGATAAGGAAGGAAACTATATCTTGCTAAAGGGTACTATAGACAATGAAGCAATATCAGTATTAAACATATATGCACCAAGGGGTATAGCATCTAACTTCCTTAAAGAGAAGCTAAGAGAGTTGCAAGAAGAAACAGACAGCAAAACTATAATAGTGGGAGATCTCAATCTTGCACTCTCAGATTTAGATAAATCAAATCACACAACAAATAAAAAAGCAATTAAAGAGTTAAATAGAATGTTAGAAAAATTAGGTATGATAGATCTCTGCAGAAAACTGAATGGAGACAGAAAGGAGTATACTTTCTTCATGGAACCTACACAAAAATTGACCATATATTAGGACATAAAGACTTCAAAATTAAATGCAGGAAGGCAGAAATAGTAAATGCTTTTCTTTTCAGATCACGATGCAATAAAAACTACATTCAACAAAAAGTTAGGTGTAAATAGACCAAAAATTAATTGGAAACTAAATAATCTCATCTTAAAGAATGATTGGGTGAAACAGCAAATTATAGACAGAATTAATAATTTCACTCAAGATAATGACAATGGTGAGACATCATACCAAAATTTATGGGATGCAGCCAAAGCGGTAATAAGGGGAAATTTTATATCCTTAGAAGATCAATGAATTGGGCCTGCAACTTAAAAAGCTAGAAAAAGACCAAATTAAAAACCCCCAATCAATTACTAAACTTGAAATTCTAAAATTAAAAGGAGAAATTAATAATATAGAAAGTAAAAAAACTATTGAACTAATAAATAAGACTAAGAGTTGGTTTTATGAAAAACCAATAAAATTGATAAACCTTTGGTAAATCTGATTACAAAAAGCAGAGAGGAAAATCAAATTAGTAGTCTTAAAAATGAAAAGGGAGAACTTTCCACCAATGAAGAGGAAATTAAAGAAATAATAAGGGGTTACTTTGCCCAACTTTATGCCAATAAATTTAATAACCTAAGTGAAATGGATGACTACTTCCAAAAATATAGGCTTCCTAGATTATCAGAGAAGGAAGTAAATTTCTTAAATAGTCCCATTTCAGAAAAAGAAATAGAACAAGGTATTAATCAACTCCCTAAAAAAAAATCCCCAGGACCAGATGGATTTACATGTGAATTCTACCAAACCTTTAAAGAACAATTAGCCCCAGTGCTATATAAACTATTTGAAAAAATAAGGAATGAAGGAGTCCTTTTATGACACAGACATGGTTCTGATACCTAAACCAGGTAGGTTGAAAACAGAGAAAGAAAATTATAGACCAATCTCCCTAATGAATATTGATGCTAAAATCTTAAATAAGATTTTAGCAAAATGACTACAGAAAATCATCCCCAGTATAATACATCATGATCAAGTAGGATTTATAGCAGGAATGCAGGGCTGGTTCAATATCAGGAAAAATATCAGTATAATTGGCCATATTAATAATCAAATTAACAAAAACCATATGATCATCTCAATAGATGCAGAAAAAGCATTTGATAAAATCCAACATCCATTCCTATTAAAAACTCTTGAGAATATAGGAATAAATGGACTTTTCCTTAAAATAATAAGTAGCATCTATTTAAAACCAGCAGTAAGCATCATATGTAACGGGGACAAACTGCAATCATTCCCAATAAGATCACAGGTTGTCCGCTCTCACCGTTACTATTTAATATTGTATTAGAAATGCTAATACATTTGGCAATAAGAGTTGAGAAAGAGATTAAAGGAATAAGACTAGGCAATGAGGAAACTAAATTATCACTCTTTGCTGATGATATGATGGTATACTTAGAGAACCCCAGAGATTTTACTAAAAAGTTATTAGAAACAATCCACACTTTTAGCAAAGTTGCAGGATACAAAATAAACCCACAGAAGCCATCAGCATTCTTATATATCACTAACAAAACCCAACATTTAGAGTTACACAGAGAAATTCCATTTAAAATAACTACTGATTGTATAAAATATTTAGGAAACTATCTGCCAAGGGAAAATCAGAAACTTTATAAGCAAAACTACAAAACACTTTCCACACAAATTAAGTCTGATCTAACCAACTGGAAAAATATTAAATCTCTTGGATTGGGTGAGCAAATATAATAAAGATGACAATACTACCTAAACTAATCTATTTATTTAGCGCTATACCAATCAGACTCCCAAAAAACTATTTTGATGACCTAGAAAAAATAACAACAAAGTTCATATGGAAAAACAAAAGGTCAAGAATTTCAAGGGAATTAATGAAAAAAAAAATCAAATGAAGGTGGCCTAGCTGTACCAGATCTAAAATTATATTATAAAGCAGCAGTTACTAAAACCATCTGGTATTGGCTAAGAAACAGACTAGTTGATCAATGGAATAGGTTAGGTTGAAAGGACAAAACAGCCAATAACTGTAATAATCTAGTGTTTGACAAACCCAAAGACCCCAGTTTTGGGGATAAGAATGCATTTTTTGACAAAAATTGCTGGGAAAATTGGAAATTAGTATGGCAGAAACTAGGCATTGACCCACACTTAACACCGTACACCAAGATAAGGTCAAAATGAGTTCATGACCCAGGCATAAAGAATGAGATTATAAATAAATTGGAAGAGCATAGGATAGTTTACCTCTCAGACCTGTGGAAGAGGAAGGAATTTATGACCAAAGAAAAACTAGAGATCACTACTGATCACAAAATAGAAAATTTTGATTATATCAAATTGAAGTTTTTGTACAAAGAAAACTAATGCAGACAAGATTAGAAGGGAAACAATAAACTGGGAAAACATTTTTACAGTCAACGGTTCTGACTCATTTCCAAAATATATAGAGAACTGACTCTAATTTATAAGAAATCAAGCCATTCTCCAATTGATAAATGGTCAAAGGATATGAACAGACAATTCTCAGACAAAGAAATTAAAACTATTTATAGCCATATGAAAATATGCTCCAAATCATTATTAATCAGAGAAATGCAAATTAAGACAACTCTGAGATACCACTACACACCTGTCAGATTGGCTAGAATGACAAGGAAAGATAATGCGGAATATTGGAGGGAATGTGGGAAAACAGGGACAATGATACATTGTTGGTAGAATTGTGAACACATCCAGCCATTCTGGAGAGCAATTTGGAACTATGCTCAAAAAGTTATCAAACTGTGCATATCCTTTGATCCAGCAGTGTTTCTACTAGACTTATACCCCAAAGAGATACTAAAGAAGGGAAAGGGACCTGTATGTGCCAAAATGTTTGTGGCAGCCCTGTTTGTAGTGGCTAGAAGTTGGAAAATGAATGGATGCCCATCAATTGGAGATATGAACATTATGGTATATTATTGTTCTGTAAGAAATGACCAGCAGGATGAATACAGAGAGGACTGACAAGACTTACATGAACTGATGCTGAGTGAAATGAGCAGAACCACGAGATCATTATATACCTCAACAACGATACTGTATATGAGGATGTATTCTGATGGAAGTGGATCTCTTCGATAAGAGAGCTAATTCAGTTTCAACTGATCAAGAATAGACAGAAGCAGCTACACCCAAAAAAAGAACACTGGGAAATGAATATAAACTGCTTGCATTTTTGTTTTTCTTCCCAGGTTATTTATACCTTCTGAATCCAATTCTCCCTGTGCAACAAGAAAACTGTTCGGTTCTGCACACATATATTGTATCTAGGACATACTGTAACCTATTTAACATGTAAAGGACTGCTTGCCATCTGGGGGAGGGGGTGGAGGGAGGGAGGGGAAAAATTGGAACAGAAGTGAGTGCAAGGGATAATGTAAAAATTACCCTGGCATGGGTTCTGTCAATAAAAAGTTATTAAAAAAAACCCAAAAACAAACAAACAAACAAACAAAAAAAACCCCAATCATTACCAGCTCCTTTTTCAAAAAGGAGCTTTCTTTTTCTTTCCTGGGTAATTTTCAACATGTACTCCTACAAAATCAAATGTTCCAAATATTTTTTCTTCCCAATCCCCACCCTCTACTCTAGACAGCAAGTAATTTAGTGTATGTTAAATGTGCAATTCTTCTATACATATTTCCACAATTAGCATGCTACACAAGAAAAATCAGATCACAAAGGGAAAAAAATGAGAAAGAAAACAAATGGCAAGCAAACAACAACAAAAAGGTGAAAATACTATGTTGTGATATACACTCATTGCCCACACTCCTCTCTCTGGGTGCAAATGGCTCTCTCCCTCACATTTCCATTGGAACTGGCCTCAATCACTTCACTAGCTCCTTATTACTCTTTTAAATAGTTCATAATTTAAAAGATAATTTTCAAGATGTCAGAATATGAATAACTTTTTCTCCAAGGATTCAGTCTAGGTTACTTCTTTGTGTGATGCCAAGACTATTTTTATACAGTTAAGCATTCAAGGTTTCCATTACTTTTTCAGTAGTTTATTTTCATTTATCCATCACAACTCAACTCTACAGGCATCTTCATCCTAAAAATTATTCTAATGTAAATATAAAGCTCATGATGCCAGTATAAACTGAGTAGGAAAGATTCTTAAAATTATGAACTTATTACTTATATACAAAGAGATGGCAAAACTTTCTGGTACAAAGGGCACTTTCTTCAACCATATTACTTAAATTACAGTAACTTCCAACTCCAATCTTCCCCAACTTTCATTCATTCACTCTTTTTATGATATTTATTAGTGTTCATTATAAGTAAAGAATTGGATACAAAGCTAAACAAATCATTGTTCCTGCTTTAGCCTAACCATCTTGCATAAAACTCCTCTCAAAAAGTCTTTTAATTAATCTTTCCTAAATCTTTTGCAAAATGATTTAATTGAAATGTCAGTTTATTATTTGTAAAGGGTCAATAACACTACTATGCCCATTTTGGAAATGTTAAATTAAACCTTACAATAATATAAACTTTAATCACTATACTAAAGAATTCAGATATAAAAATTATAAATGAGGAACACTGAAATATAAGGGGTAATGAAACAGAGCTCTTTAAAATCAGTTTTTTTAAAATCCTCTTTCTTACTGTTCCCAATATAATTAATCTGGTTCCTAGCTTGATATTCCATTCTAGAAAGCACACTAGTTTATTTTTCTTGAATGCATTTAAGTTTCCCCTTCTTAAATAAAAAAAAAGGACACTTTAAATGGACTTTATGTGAAAGCAAATAAAGAAATACAACAAACATGACAATTAGGAAATCCTATATGTCACGCCTCAAGTTATTTCCTATGCTAAAGATAAAAGAGGCTGTTTTCTTTATCAAATGGATTCTTCATTTGAATCAAATTTCAGGAAAGCCTATATTAAATGTTTTATTAATATTTTTGGTAGTTAGCAAAAAGCATTTAAATCAGGTCTAAAAATGTAGATCATGTTTTTAAAAAATACTCTTTTTAAATATCCTATGTGGCTTGGTTATAAAATAAGACTTCAGCCAGCAGATTTTTGAGTCTTAAGATTTGGTATAATACTTTCTGGCCTATAATTTTAATTTCTTCCCTAATATTATTCTCTAAAGTTGTATTAAACATTTACCACAAACACAAAAATTATCCAATTTAAACTTCAAGGACTAAAACACATATTATCCAATAATAAAACCACTTCAAAAGACTTTGCATTACAGTGATCTTCTTTAAAAAAAAATCTCATTTTCTCAACCTTTAAAGCTATCGTGACAGATGTTTAAAAAGCCTCATTATTATGCAATAAACAAATTACTCACCTAAAACATAGGGGAAAAAAATCACACATGAAAAGTAGGATTAAAAAAAGCAACAAATCTATCTACAATTTTAGTTTGAAAAGTCTTAAGAACTTAGTCCTCATGTAATTATGAAGATAATTTTTAATAACCTGAACTAATTCATTTTCCAATATTTCAGAAAACTAATTCTTTGGCTCAAAAATGAAACATCATTTACTCCTGGATGCTATCAAGTCCTCATTCTGATAGGCAAAGCTATTCATATGTATGAGTTCATGTGTGATAGACCATAAATGAAAAGCAGACCTCATATTTGTATCATTTTTCATATAATCATATAACATTAATCCTGTTGATATATAAAGATGACAAATTTGATATCCTGTCTTACGCCCTTTTGAAGGTGAAAGTTGTCGAACAGAACATCATTTAAATAGTGAGGAGACTCCTAAAATTATTACAAGTTAAAACCAGCAAATGCCAAGATAAACCAAAACATTAAACTATGTCTCCAAAATAAGCAAATATAAAGTTGAAAATACGCAGTATGACATGTAAAATTTTATTAAATAATTTTACCTTAACCAAATGAAACACTCTAAATTCTAGTGCATCTCTGGTTTCAAACTTTCAAAATGTATCTGAATCAAATCTTCAGTCCCTTGCCAAGCACCTAAAGTAAGAAAAAAAAAAAAAAGAAAAGAAAAGCATTTAGGTCATCAAAGCTTTTTCAAAAGACCTATAATTTGCATTTTATAGCTTGCAAAAAAAATCCTCTTATTTAATTTAATTCTGTCTGCTTTTAAGACAGAGTAAATGACAAATATCTCTACTCTATTCTTGATATGCAAAATTACTGGAGGATCAATAGCATAAATATCAGTTCCTCCAAGGCAATGCATCAACTGCAAAGAAGTATAATCTGCTATCTACCACAATCCCATATAATTGAAGAGTAAATCCCTATACGTGCTTAGTGGCACCAAAGCTTTCATTAAAAACATTTCTGAAGAATTACAATTTAAAATAAGTAAAGAATTTCAAGGAATGAGGTAGAAAGTTATTAACTCTCCTTCAAGTTGCATAAAGGAATACTTTAAAAACGACCTAAAATATAATAATTGATTCCAAAATTTATTATTGGGGAAAATTTGATTATTTAAATAAGGAAGATAAGAAGGGTTAAGTCAACATATCTGAACACAGAATATTTCAGATTTTAATCCAATTCTACATATTTCTATACTGGATTTAATTCACATTGTCTCTACTGATTTAATATGCAGCTTAGAGAGTTTTCAATGAGTTTAAAAAATTCATACATTTACATACATATAGTGAGTCAAAGTAGATTACACTCAGAGAGCTTCTAGGATGTGTTTAATATTAAAAATAAGGCCTAAATGAAAGTATTTTTCCATATGAAAATCAATATTATCATGCATTTATTTGCATATAACATAAATATTAATAAACCAATTCTATGTAAAAACAAATCAATTTTTATTTTATCATCTATTTTAAGTTAGTTAAGGATTTTTATAGTGCATTAATAAATTCAACAATTTAATACGATTTCATGTTTGTTCCTTAATATAAAATGAAAAAAAGAAATATCTGTTAGGAATAGAATTTGTCTTTGTTAATTTTTTTCCCTTGGGTTGTACTTTAATTTTCTAACAAAAATTACCTCCAAGAATGCATGTTTATTTTCTCAAGAAAAATATTTGAAAAATATATGATGTATGTCTGATACCATATGTTTGCTTTCATTGAAATCATTTATTTGTAGGCAATTGCAGCAGTAGTTCACTAAGGTCAACTTAAATCTGGTCCATGAAAATCTACATGTTTATTTCGTCTCCTGTAATCTTCTCAGCAGACGTTCAATTTAATAAACCCAAGGCAGCTTTAATAATTCACATCTTTCTTTCAAGGATGTGCTGACTATCAGGAGAAGCTTTTGGCAATACAGTAAGTAAATTTCTTCACTATTTCCACAGCTTTGCATACATTTAAGTCTGTCTCCTGCTTTTTCAATGTCAGTAACTTCAGCTTCTTTTCTGTTTTTGACAAGATTAGGCAACTCATAGGCAAATCATGCACCATAAGTAGCCAACAGAATTTCATTCCATGATTTTAAAGAAAGTTTCCTAATGAATTTTTATAATCAATTTATTAAATAGAAATAGGATGATATATTTTCTCACTTACTAGCTTTTCAAACATGAAAACTATGCTGAAAAAAAGACACTGAAGTCCAAAAGACATTTCAAAATCAATGTGTCTAATACAGAACTCATTGTTTCCTTTTTAATGTTAAGGACACTACTGTCTCTTTCCAGGTACCCTATATTGTAGCATAGGAGTCACACTCAACTCTTCCCTCTTCCTTCCCATATCTAATCAGCTGCTCTGTTTTGTCTATTCTATCTTCACAAGATCTCTGATAGCCATTTATCTTCTTTCTACTCATCATAATCACCCTCATGACCTAAATGTGTGCCTAAATTATTACAATAGCCTCCTAAGTAGTTTTCCTATATGTAGTTCCTTCCCTCTCTAACCCATCTTTCACACAGGGTCAAATAGATATTTCCTAAATTTTGACCTTGAGTGAATGTGTTTTAGCCAAACCAGCCGACAAATGTTGTTCTCATATTACATTCATCTCCTGTCCCTATGATTTTGCATAGTTCTCCTACAATGTACTTCCCTTCCTCACCTTCCTCTTAGTACTCATAGCTCCCTTCAAGGCTCAGCTTCGGGATCACCTCTAAGGGGCCCTACCTGATTGACTTAGCTGTTAGTCCTTTCCCTTCTAAAGAAACATTATTTGTATTTGTTTTCTGAATATTTGGCATTTACTTATCTGTGTACAGGTTATTCTTCCCAATAAAAGATAAGCTCTTTCAGGTCAAAAATGAAACACTTGTTTTTATATCCTCAAATCTTTGACAGAACTTCATACTTAACAGGAAGTTAATAAATGCTTATTGAACTGACACCTTCAATGCCTCCTTGCCTTATTCTCTGCCTCATAAACCAATGTCTCTATAACTACATCACTTGATCCTTCTCTGGTCCTTTTTTTATTTTTATTTTTTGAATGTCACCAGCTTTTTATTAGTCATTATTTTCTTTTAATTTTTTGAAAAATAGTTATTTTTTTATTTTCAAAATACATGCAAAGCTAATTTTTTACTTCATCCTTACAAAAACCTCGTGCTCCAAATTTTTCTCCCTCCCCTCCCCCAGGCAGTAAGTAATCCAATATATGTTAAACATGTACAATTCTTCTATATGTATTTCCACATTTATCATGCCGCACAAGAAAAATCAGATCAAAAAGGGGGGAAAAAAGCAAACACACAATAACCAAAAAAGTGGGAAAACTATGTTGTGATCCACATTCAGTTCCCATAGTCCCTTTTCTAGATGCAGATGGCTCTCTTGACCACAAGTCTATCGGAATTGGCCTGAATCATCTCACTGCTAAAAAGAGCCACATTTTGGCATAACCTCCAAACTTACTTCCCGCTATCTTCAAATACGAACCTTCTACTCTTAGTTATTTCATCTTATTCTGAAGTTCATTTAAAGCTATTTCATACTCATAGCATCTGTGCTTTTGAAAACACTATCTTTTCCATCTATGATGCTCATCTCTCTCCCCCTTCAATAGCTAATCACTGCCTGGAATACAACTTAGCACACAGTAAGAACTTGATGAGTAGACACTGACTGACATCAGCTTTTATCCCATCACTCTCTCTTCCATTAAGCCTTTCCTAATTAATTATATTCATTCGTTATTTCATAAGCACCTTCTATGCACATCACACAATGTTAGGTACTTGATAAATAGAAAAGAGTCCCTGATATAGTGGAAGATCACAGAATTCAAAAACTTTAGAGATCCAATTCAATCACCTCGTTTTATAGATGAGGAAAATGAGGCTTAGAAAGGCAAAAAATTTTTCCTTTTCACAGTTTTAGATGGGATTCAAAGATAAATCAATGATTTAAAATTTATTAAAATCAAAATTAATACTTTTATCTTGCCACAATACTCAATGAAATACATGCTGAGAGACAGTAAGAAGTCTCTAAGGAGAGATGCTATTTGTGTGAACAAAGGCACTATATATTTTGGAATTATAATATGATAACTGATACTTTGAAAAGTTAAGAGATTTGCACAAAGTCAAATAGAATTTGACTATAACCTATAGTCACTTTCTCTACTTTGTCACTAGTCTATTAGGCATGGAAGAAAGGAGAAAGAATGTGAGGGGTCAAAACAAGGAATGATTTGAAGACTAGAACAAAGTTTAGATTACCTATGTGGCCTGGGGCAAACTTTTAAATCTCTCATCCTCGTCTTAATTTTTCAAAATTTTTAGGGACCTGGGCTTGAACCCTAAATTCCCTTCCCCCCCCCCCCCCCCCCGCTTTTCCCCTTGCAGTACTTATTCTAATTCATATTACAAATGCTACAAAAAAAAAAAGAGACAGGGTCTCTGAGAGGGGAGGGAGGGAGAGTATGTGTGTATGTGTATGATTCACTGTACAAAAGAGCATAATACTAGGTATTTAGTAGGTATTTAATACCTGTCTCGCGTCACAGTTCTCAAAATATCACTGATTACAGCTAATTTATAACCAAACTATGTAATACTTTTAAAAAGTAAAAAAACATTTGTCATTTTATTTAATTCCAAACACTTCAAAGTGGTTATACTAATTCACAGTTCTATCAACAAATATATCAGTATGTCTATCTCTCCAAAACCATGCCAGCATTTGACTATTTCCATCTTTTGTGCTGTCTGACAATTTACTGGTTATTAAGTGAAACCCTTGAGTTGTTCTGATTTGTCCTTCTCATTAATTTTTTGGAGAATTCTTATGTTGTTAATTATTTGCAATTCGGCTTTTGTGAACTGTTTGTTTGTAACCTATCATGGAATGGTTTTTGGTCTAATCTGGTTGTTAACTATGTATCTTGAACATCAAATTTTCTTCTGAGAAATTTGATAAAAATTTTTTTGAGTTAATGTTCCCTTCTAATCCTAGAAGCATAAATTTTGTCGAAAAGCTTTTCAATTTTATCTAAACTTTCTATTTTGCCCTTTGGTTATGAATTCATTTTCTATTCATGGATATGAAAAATGGCTTTTCTTATTGGATAATTTTTAACATTCAGATGACATACATTTAGAATTTAACATGGAATATAGTATAAGCTGTCAGGCTGAGGTAAATTTCTGTCAGATGGCTTTCTACTTTCCTCAACAGTTGTCAACAAATAAGAAGTTCTTTCCTATGTTATTTGTAGGAAACACTAAGTTATTCCATTATCTGATTCTCACTTGTTTACTACATTCTAGTTTCAACTAAGCTATTTTTCTATTTGTTTTAATATCAAATATCAAATGGTTCTCAAACTTTTGTTCCTAGTATCTTTACACTATTAAAAATTCTTGAGGATCTGTCCAAAGAGTTTTTGTTTATATAGGTTATATTAATAGATATTTACACATTAGAAATAAAAGCTAACTTTGAATTTGTACAACCTCTGAAAGAGTTTCAAAGACCATGAAGATTCTCTGGATCCTACTTTGAGAACCACTGGTTTAAGGTATTATCTCCCTTGGTATAAATCTTTTGTTCCTCCAAATGAATTGTTATTTTCCAAAGTTTCCTAACATATGCCTTTGTATAACATTAGCCAGAGTAGGAATATGACCAGTTATTCCATAAAAGATGCAAACAATAGAAGCTCTGATAGGAAATTTTGCATATGACCCTGGGCCATCCTTGGCACTATGCCTTCTTTCTTTGTTTTCTATGTAATATCTAACCTGTCCTGAAATTAATATGGCAATATTCTTTTTCCTATCACAGAAGACATTATCCTATGAGTAAATTCCTCCCATAAATACTAAAATCTATTTAGCTGTCATGAACCCCCATTTCTTCAGGATCTCAGTATTGTCTTAGAGGGTCTGCATCCCTACAGTTGGCATATCAGGTCAGAACAATTTAATCTCCTTACAAATGGTATAGTCAGCAAGATTATCTGCTTCCTACAAAATGTATATCCTTATACCCCTTAATTTAATTGATATGTTAAATTTGTTTAGGCAACTTGGGCAGTACTGTCATTTTTATTATGTTGGGATAGCCCAGCTATGAGTACTAAATATTCTTCTAATTGTTTTAGTAGAATAATTCCCAAATATTTTATGTATTTTGAAGTTCTTTTGAATGGGATTTCCCTTTTTTATTATGTCTCATGAATCTTGCTGCAGTTATTAGAAAAACTGCTGATTTTTGTGGGTTTATTTTGTGAACCATAGCTTGGCTATTAATAATCTCAATTTGTTTCTTCAGTGATTTCCTAGAATTTTTCTATATAATTTTCTATATAATTCATCATATCCACAAATAGGGATAGTCTTCTCTTTATGTCAGATTTTAAGCTCTTTTTCTTGTCCTATTATTAGAATTTCTAGAACTATATGGAGGGTACTCTTGCTTTACTCTTGTTTATTGGGAAAGTTTCTAATATTCCCATTGCATGTACTTGCTCTTGGTTTCAGACAGATTGGTAGGAACAGACATTCAATCATGCATTACTTTTTGTGACCCCATCGCACATAACAGACCAAGCCCTTATTATCATATCCTTTTCCATACCCCTTCCTCTCCCCTCTTTTTTTTTGCCTTCAATCTTGTCCTATCTTTTCATTATGTAGCCAACATATTTAAGCTGCAGTTTCAGGATGTGACCTTACAGGGAACAATTGGGATTGATTTCTTTAAACATGCACTTACTTAATCTCCTTACAAAGGACTCTGAATCTTTTCCAGCACCGTAATTCAAAAAGAGCAATTCTGTGGTACTTAAGCTTTCCTTATAGTCCTAGGAAAAGCCATACATTGCTACTGAAAAAAGTACACCTCTTTGTTGGCAAGGTGATGTCTTTTTAGTATGCTGTCCACATCTGCCAGTTTCCCTTCAGAGGAGCAAGAATCTTTTAATTTTAAGACCAGTCATTCTCTAGTTATCTTTGACTCCAAGAATATAAACCTGACACTGGTTCCATTTCAAGTTTCTCTTTCCCAAGAAGTGATAGGACCAGTTACCAAAACCTTGATTATGGGTTTTGTTTTGTTTTTTGAAATGTTAAGCTTCAAACTAGCTCTTATACTCTCCATTTGTTTTTTTTTTAAAGAATAAAGCAATTCTTCTAAGCCTATACTTTTTTCTTATAAGTACAAATATTGTACTAATTCTTTAAAAAGTTATAAAGACTTCTCTTGTAAATTCATTCATCAAGATTACTCCACTATTCTACTTTATAGTTAGTTTTATTTCTCTTAGAAAAGACTGGATTGCTCAAGATATCTATCTGGTGCTTTGTCCATTAGGTTGGATAGTTTGCAAATTTGAAAGCAATAAAATCTCTTTTGTGTTTGCAGTTTTCTTGGACTATAACTGGGCATAGGAGGGTATGATAGTTTTGAGATGGGGCTTTTTCATAATTTCATTGTCCTTTTTTTTTTTTTTTTTTTTTTGTCCTTGTCTTTTTCAAGTTTGGCAAAGGGGTTTATTTTCTTAAGAGTTAAAAAGAACCAGCATTATTTTTTTTTTCATTTCTATAGTCTTTCCCATTGATCTATTTCTCCTGTAATTTCCAAGATATCTGTGCTTAAAAAAACCCAAGTTTATCTTGTTAGGTGTCCAATTTTTAACATATTCAATTATGTCCTTTTCTGTTTTGCCAATTTATGTTTCGTAAAACTTTCATATTGTCTTCCTAAGAAATGTACTCTTTAGTGATCATATTCAGTAGATTCTACAACACTTTCATCTCTAATTTCTCTAGAAATTTGTTCAATTTTATATTTTCCTTGCCCTAGGGATAATGTTGTAAAAAATTACCCTGGCATGGATTCTGTCAATACAAAGTTATTATTAAATAAAATAAAATTTAAATTAAAAAAAAATTTTCCTTGCCCACATTTCATGTCAACTTTTTTTTAGCTTCAGAGTTTTACTTAACTATTTCTCTTTCTCTCCTTTAAACAGTTGTATAATTCTTCCCCCTTTCCCCCTACTCTGTTATGTAGTTAATTTAAACCTTCTACTCTTGCCTTTCCATTTCTTTCATTTCTTCTATTTTTCTAGTAACAATTTCTTAGATCTTTTAAATAATTCTCTTTCCACTTGACCTACTGTGAGGCTCTCATTTCCCATTACAAAATATATCTTCCTAGAGCCCTGGAAAATATTCTTTGAGTCTGTTGCTTTACTATCACTTCTAGCATCTTTATTTTCATTTTCATCTTTAAAACCAGGTGTTCTTTTTACTAAGAATAGCTTATAGGTCTCTTCTTTTTTTGAAGAGCAGAGAAATATTTTCTAGGGTTTTTTTCCCCTTTTAAATAAAAATTTTATTTCAGCATTTGAGTTTTTGTTCATAATTGCATTTCTTTACCTTTCTTGTGTTTCTGTTGCTTAGGGTATTTTCAAGTATATGCTCAAAAGTCTTTTCTAGTATTGCTTCAAATATTTCATTTTTTTTCCATTTATAATTCAGTTTAGGTTTGTGGAGCAAATAATTTCAGACTGTATCTGAAGTACTTCTGTTTTTCAGGATATATCTTTATATGATTTTTTTTTTTAACAGACTGAGTGGTCTTGTGGTATTTAAATATCCTTTATATTTGAAAGTTTCTTCAGGAAGCTTTCCAAATTTGTTCACTGTAATTATAATTTTAAATTTTACCCACTACAGGTAGGCATGCCCAGGAGTTTGAAGCACATGTTTTGTTTTATGTTCCAGGAGGGCATTTGTGGATTCTTTTGATTAGAGCTTTATTTTCCATTTTCTGACATTCTGAGCAGTTTTCTTATATTAGAGTGCTCTGGGTTTTTTGAACTGTCATGCTTCTGAGGAACTGTGATCCAATAGTTTAATCCATTCATATTTAAAGTTATAAATTAGACATATTTTCTTCCATCTCTAAGTTGCTTTCCCACCATGAATTAGAAGTTTTGTTTTTGTTTCTACTCTTTGTTATTTTTGCCTAATCTACTTTAAAACAAGGGCAGCTAGGAAGCACAGTGGATAGAATATCAAGTCTGGAGTAATTAGACTCTTCTTCATGAATTCAAATATGGCTTCAGACACTGACTAGCTGTGTTATCCTGGGCAAGTCACTTTATAAGTTCTCTTCATTTTACTCTCAAAATTCCTATCAATCAAATTAAGCTTTACTTAATTCATTTCATTTTCCCTTTATTCATAATTCTTTTCCTTTTAATTAAATAAAATCTTTCATCTCATCAACTTTTTTTTATTTTGTGCACCTTTTCTAAAATGAATTTTTTCCCCTTTGTTCTCTTCTTTCTCTTTCATTCGTGCATGGAAGGCTCCACAGATCAACAAATCCCTACAAATTACACTCATTGTGATGAGTTCCCATTTCACATTATAAGATATCTCTTTCTCACAACTTCCTACTGATGTAATATGATTTTGCACTTTCCTGATTTTAGGAGGAGGCTTCTGTTCTGGCAGTTGTCAGGAAATCCTGGGTCTTTTAGTTTTGGAGTATGCCTCAGGAAACTCCCATGCCCAATCTGTCTGAATCTGAATAAACTATTTCTCAGTTCATTGCTGACTGATGTGGTCAGTGATAATCAAATTTTGGACAATACTGCTCAATCTAGAGACTACTCCCTAGATCTACCCTTGGGCCATAGAATTAACATGCCAATGATAGACTCCCTTAACCCTATCCTTGAGCCATAGAATTAGTATATCTATGATAGATGCTGGATAAAATGTCTCTCCTTGGTTCTGTTTCTTTATTCTTTACTGAATTCTCTTATAATTCAGTCCACTTTGTAATGGTGTTACTATTACTTTCAATAAACTTTGCCCCTTGACTAAAAGATGGGTTCAAGCCTGCAAATTCTTTTGAAATATCTTACAACACTGGTCTGGGACCCCAAATTTCTAGGGTCCCCTCCTTCCCAATCTTAACACTACCATGGAAGCATTAACTGGGACCTCTATCAGGTTGAAATTTCCTTCTTTCTTTCTTTGTATAAGCCTATGGGTTGGTTTATGTTCTCTTGGGGTGAAGAGATTAATGTGAGCTGAGCATATTAAAGTGAATGAAACACACTGATAAAGATTGTTTAGTTGGGATCTGTGTTTTCCGTGAAGTGGGACTGCTTCCTCTAAACCTAATTCTTCTTTTGGGGTTTATTTATTTAGATTTTACATAGGAGGACTGGAAACAAATGTTTTTCCCTCACTTTGCTGGCCATGTGACAAGTTTCTGACATTACTTGCTATTATAGATTTTTCAAACAACTTACTTTCTACCTTTCTTCTAATGAACTATACTTTGGTCATCTTACTACTTTTTATATTCTTTACCACTGGGTGGTAGCTAGCTGGGCAGTGACATAATGGATAGAGTGCTAGGTCTGAAGTCAGGAAGCCTCTCTTCATGAATACATAGCTGTCTTCAGATACTTTCTAGCTGTGTGACCCTGGCCAAGTCACTTCATCCTATTTGCCTTAGTTTTTTCATCTATAAAATGAACTGCAGATGGCAAGCCTCTCTCATACATTTACAAAGAAAATGCCAAACAGGGTCACAAAGTCAGCCATGACTGAAAAACAACTAAACTTTTTGAACAGGCAACAGAAGGGAGTACAAAACAGTACATCAAGGTACTTCTGATAGCCCTAAAGAATTCTAAAGTGAAGACAAATTAATAACTCAAAGTTTTAGACAATCTAAAAGTTTCAATTATCCATGCAACCTCATCTCTATTACCACAAATAATTAAGCCCTATGCTATATTACATCAGACTAGAATCAGGGGTCCTCAAAGTTTTTAAATAGGGGACCAGTTCACTGTCCCTCAGACTGTTAGAGGCCGCACTATAGTAAAAACAAAAAAAACTTTGTTTTGTGGGCCTTTAACTAAAGAAACTTCATAGCCCTGGGTGAGGGAGATAATCATCCTCAGCTGCCACATCTGGCCTGCAGGCTGTAGTTTGAGGACCCCCAGACTAGATGGGATAATGATGATGATGATGATGGACATCCTTGCTTAACCTCTGGTCTTACTGGAATAACTTTTAGCTTATTGTCCTCTTACAGATAATGCTTGTTATTGATTGTAGACAGTACTACTCATCTTAAGAAAAGTCCCACTTAATTCTTTTGCTTTCTAGTGTTTTTTTGAGAGGAATGAGTTTTGTATTTTGTTTAAAAAAAAAAAAAACTTTTTCAGCTTGCCCCTTACAAGTATTCATCTTCAAACAATTTTTATGTTACTGGTTATTTGATTTAGGTAATCGAGCTTATAATTGGGCCAAAACTGAGCACTCCGATGATAGAAATAACATTATTTTTCAATTTCTAAGAACCTTGTTCTAACTTTGGTTCATTGTGATTTATTGAACTTTCTGTCACCATTTGGCCTTAGAATATCTCTCACTTTCATGAAAGAAAGATTTTTTTTTAAAGTACATGCTTTGATATTTGTCCCTTTCTCTTTTTACTCTAAAATTTAGCCATAGTTTGTATTTAATTTGTATAAATTGATATTTATTCTGCAAAAATGCTCTATTTCTTCCTCCACAATTAAATTATAAACTTTCTTAAGGAAAATAGTTGATTCTTCCCATTTCCTCCATATTCATTCCAAATTGAAAATATCAGTTCTATGTGTCCTAAATTGCTTTCCTTATCAATTTTGTAAATTTATTTGCATCACCATTGTATTATTTTCTTTTTTTTTGTTTTGTTTTTCCCAGTTACATGTAAAATAATTTTTACATTTATTTTTAAAATTTGTAAAGTTCTAGATTCTCTCCCTTCCTTCCCACCCTATCATCCCATTGAGAAACCATTTACACAAAACACTGCTATAAAAGTTATGTTGCAAAAGAAAACAACCCTTAAGAAAAATAAAGGAAAAAAAAGTACGCTTCAGTCTATATTCAGACACAGTCAGTTTTCTGGCATTTTTCATCATTAAGTCCTTCGGTGTAGTCTTGAATCATTGTATTGCTGAGAACAGTAAAATCATTAACAGTTGATCATCCCACAAATTAACAGTGATCATCCCACAACATTGCTATTACTTCTTTGCTCAGGTTTTTCCAAGTTTTTCCAGGTTTTGCTATTGTTGATTTTCCCAAGTTTTTCATCATTTTCCATAGAACAATAATATTCCATTATAATCACACACCACAATTTATTCAGCTATTCCACAATTTTCAATTTTTTTCCCAGAGAAAAGAGCTGCTATAAATATTTTTGTACATATAGGTCCTTTTCTTTTCTTTTTTTAAATTTGCCTAGTAGTGGTACTGTCAGGTCAAAGGATATGCATGATTTTACAACTTTTTGAGCAATTTCATATCTTTTGATTATTTATCAATTGGGGAGTGGCTTTTTTTAAAAAAAATAAATTTGATCCAATTTCTTATATATTTGAGAAATGAAGTTTTCACAAGAAACTTGCTTCAAAATTCTTTTCAAATGACCGTTTCCTCATCTTGTATATTCTATTCTCCTTCTTTCACCTTGTCCCTTCTCAAAAATATTTTGTTTGACCATTCCCTCCCCCAATATGCTCTCTTCTTATCATCCTTCCCTCTTCACATGTCCCCTTTGCTGCTACTTTCTTAAGTAGGTTAAGACAGATTTCTATAACCATAATGGGTATGTTATTTCCTCTTTGAGCCAATTCTGATGAGAGTAAGGCTCACTCACTCCTCCCTCCCCTCCACTACCTTTTCCCCTCCACTGTAAAAGCTTTTTCTTGCTTCTTTTATGGCAGATAATTTATGTCAATCCACCTATCCTTTTCTCATCCTCCTAGTACATTCCTCTCTCATCCCTTAATTTTATTATTTTTTAGATATTATTCCTTTATATTCAACTTATATCTGTGCCTTCTGTCTATACACACACACACACACACACACACACACACTCTCCTTCTATACATATACATACACACTCCTAACTACCCTAATAATAAGAAAGTTCCTATGAATTATAAGCATCATCCTCCCATGTAGGAATGTAAACAGATAAATCTTATTAAGTCCCTTATATCCCTTTATTGATTACTTCCTTATGCTGCTCCTGAGTTCTATATTTGATAATCATGTTTTCTATTCAGCTCTTCTTTTTTCATCAGGAATGCTTGAAAGTCCTCTATTTCATTGCATTTTCCCCTCTTCCTTTGAAGGATTATACTTAAGTTTTTGCTGGCTGGGTGATTCTTGGTTATAACACTAGCACAATTGTTCTCTGAAACATCATATTCCAAGCCCTCTGATCCTTTAATATAGAAGTTGCTAAATTTTGTTTTGCCACTATACATGTATTATTTCTTTCTGGATGTTTGTTATATTTTCTCCTTAACCTGGGGGTTCCAGATTTTGGCTATAATATTTTCTTTTAGGAGATGAATGATTGGTGGATTCTTTCAATTCTTTTTTACTCTTTGATCAAAACATACTCAGAAGATAACAAAATCAAAAGATTTTGGATCAAAATCCAAAGCCTCTACGAATAATAAGAATTGGTTCAGGCCATGGAAGAACTCAGAAGTGATTTTGAAAATCAAGTAAGAGGTAAAAAAAAAAAAAAAACCAGGAAGAGAATATAGTGATGCAAAAGGAAACACAAAACTTGATGAAGAAAAGAATGCCTTAAAAAGCAAAATTGGCCAAATGGGAAAGGAAGTACAAAAGCTCAGAGGGAAATAATTCCTTAAAAATGGAAACAAATTACTTTATGAGAAATCAAGGAAGGAACAATAAAACAAAACAAAGAATGAAAAAATAAAAAAAACAATGAGAAATATCTCATTGTAAAATAACGAACCTGGAAAACAGATTCAGGAGAAATAATTTAAAAATTATTCGTCTACCTAAAAACCATAATCAAAAAAGGATCCCAGACATCATCTTTCAAAATAAAATTTATCAAGGAAAACAGCTCTAATATTCTAGAATCAGAGTAAAAAGAAACTGAATGAATCTACTGATCACCTCCTGAAAGAGAATATTATTTGTCAAGAGGGAACAAACTATGCAAATATGTAAGAAATGAGGGGAGTTTGAACTATAGAATATGTAAGGAGTCTAGAAATGTTGGCTGGAACTAAACTGTACTACCTTTTCCAAAGAGAAGAATCTGGATTAGATTCTTGTGGAAATAGTGAACTACTGGAGGTCCTTGAGTAGGAGAGAGAATTAGATCAGATGTGCTTTGGAAATTAGACTGGAGACACAAAGACAATTTATTCTAAGTGTACAGGTGAGAAGAGATGAGTATTAGGATCAAAATTTTGGTGATGCAAGTAAAAAGAATGTGAGATGCATTGTAGAAGGAGAATTGACAAGATTTGACACTTAATTTTATATGGAGGTGAGTAAGAACTTGAAGATGATGACTAGATTATGAACCTGGGTACCTAGTAGGATAGTGATATCCTTGTGCGAAATAAGGAATTTAAGAAGGGAAAAGAAACTTATGGACATATTAAGTCAAATTGATATCCTTATTGACTGAAAATGTTAGAAAGAGTCTGTAATATCAAACTGAATTTCAATGAATAAAAAGCCAGATATCAATCATCTGGGAGTTATCTGCACAGAGATAAGTAAATCCATGGGAGATGATAGGATCCCCCTGAATATGAATATAAACCAAGAAAAGACCCCAGAACTGAAATTTGGGATATATATTCAGTTAAAAGGCAGAATGTGGGTGACACAGCAAATGAAACTAAGAAAGACAGATTTGGAGGACAAATAAAAGGAAGCTATGTCACAAAAACCCAAAGAAGAATGACTATGTAGGAAGAGAAGTTGGCTCAATAATATCAAATGAACAGAGGTCAAGAAGGATGACATCTGATGAAACCTAGTGAAATAGCAAGGGTGAAAAAGAAAGATAAGACATGCAATTAAACAAAATATATTTGTAGGCAAGAATTTAAATGGAAATTCCCTAAATCTGAAAACTCAGTTCCATGTCCAAGTTATATTACATCAAAGCATTCTGAGAACTACTGAAGATATCCTTATTGAATATAGGAAAAGGAAGAAGTAGATTTTGCCATACTACTTTCTAAAGCAGACAAGATTGTCAATATCAAAAACTGACAAAGCTTGAACAATACAAGATTCTACTTTGCTTTCTGTTTATTAAAATTTGCTCAGAGCAAAATCCAACAAGATATCTTCCATGCATGCATTATTGTATCAGCGAACAAAAGTTCTCTGTGGCTGTTTAACATTTATCAAGGAAAGCAACCAATTATCAATAATGAGACATAAAATCAGGAGAACATCACTATTCAAAAGCGTTTTCCACTATCACGACAGGTAAACTCTGCAAAGGCCAAATGGAGTCTGGTTTCCCAACAGATGGTGAATTATTCTGAAAGTTCTTTAATGAAAAAACATTTATTAAAGAGCTGTGATGTCCCAAGCATTGTATTAGGTGCTGAAGATACAAACCAAAAAAATGAAGCATCTGTCAACATAAACACAAATAAGTATATTTATAATGTATGTATAATAAAGAGAAGGTAATTTGGGGAAGACAAGTTCTTTTATACGTAGAAAGTGGTGTTTCATTGGGGTCTTGAAGGTAACGAGATTATAAGAATAGTACACACAAGAAAAACCTACTGAATAAAGTTTACTGTAGTATGTGGATGGGCAGCTTAGTGAATTAATCTATCAGTCCATTAATTTTAGGTACTACAGCTAGACACTGAAGCAAGAACAGAGCTGAATAGATCAATGAAAGTAGGTTTTACAGTAAGGAAACTTAACAGCTCATTCAACAATTTCAAGCTGTTTCCTAGACAAAACATTTTTTAAAAATCAATTTTATTTTGGGATTCACAATCTCTCCCTTCTGCTTCCCTCTCATCACCTTCTCCTATTGAGAAATAAATAAAAAACAAAAAAACATATATTTATAGTAAATGTTAACAACAACAAATTCCTGCACTGGCCCAAACCAAAATAAATAACATATGATTTAATCTGCACTGAGTTCATCACTTCTTGATGTAGAAGTGAATCCTTCATCATGGGTCCTCTGTAACTGTTGTTGGTCATGTTCTAAAACAATTTTTTTTTTTTTTAGCACTAATAATCTCACAGTTAATAGTGAATGCCATGATCAACAAATAAAATTGAAGGTGACTCATATGACAAGATATATTTGATATATATATATAAATAGAATAAAACATATTAATGATTACTCACACACACACACACACACACACAAATAAGGAGCAGAAAAGGAGATAATCTCACAGTCAATAGTGAATGCCATGATCAACAAATAAAACTGAAGGTGACTCATATGGCAAGATATATGTGATATACATATATATATACATATATATATATATATATGTAAATAGGATAAAATATATTAATGATTACTTGCACACACACACACACACACACACACACACACACACGATTAAGGACCAGAAAAGGAGATCAGTTAATCATGTACTTATTATTGCACTGGTACCCTTGAAATATTTAAAGAAAAAAAAAAAAGCCTTAGAGTAGGGGATCTTAACTTTAACCTATGTGTAGAGGGCCAAAGATAGTGGTGGAACTCTGGGTAAGGTATAAGCTCCTCCAACCTGGAATAAATCTGCTGACAAGATCTGGTTTGGCTCCCTATTTCCCTTTAATATTCTCACTTCCCTTTCTGAGAAGTTGGGGAGGACATGATCACCTGTGTTCTACTGGAAGCAAGGGATACTTACAGCAGGGTGCTTGTAGTTAGCACTTAGTGTGATTGATGAGATAATGGTTTTCTAGTTTGCACTTACTTAGTGTGCTATAATGAGGTAACCATACTGAGGTTATTTAAGGGCTGAGAGGACTGGAAATGAGAGACTCCATCTTTGACAATCCGGGTGGTTCTCCTGCCTCCTTCACTAAGATCAAGGTTGGTCCTGAGAGCCTTTAGGAGAGCTAGTATGGCCACTACATTTTGGCGCCCAAACTGGGGCCTCCAGATGGACACATGGTTTAATCTGCAATAGTCTGTAAATTTTTTTAAAAATATTTTTATAGCTAGTTTTCAGTATAATTAGTTTCTTTTGTAATTCTATGTACTATATTTTATTCATTTAAAATATTCTAAAAAGGGGTTTATAGGTTTCACCAAACTATCAAAGGTCTCCATGACATTTAAAAAAAAAAAAAGAATAAAAGGTTAAAATTTTCTGGAATAAAAGATGATGTCCAGTGGGCTGCATAGGGACTCTATAGAAGATTTTTGGAAGGTCATGGTCAAAAATTGCACAGAATAAGAAGGCACAGATGGCCTGCAATTTCTATCATTAGAGGCAATACTCACATCAGTGAACTGATAGACCAGCATAAATACCAGTAAGTATAAAAATGGCTATAAAATTTAAGTGAGTTGAATACAGAATTATCAGGGGAAAAAACTTAATCTGAGAAGTGCATTATTTAAATTTTCTGCCAGATGAGTCATGTCTTTTTAATGTGCTTGATTATATAAAGGAAAAGTGGCCTTTTTGAAAGTAAAAATGGCTGACTTCCTAAGAAATGTGTTAAATGGATGTCAAGAATTATATTAAATATTTAAGAAGCACACTCCAACATTTACATTTGGACTTTAAACTCTCTGAGAAAGCAGCATCAAAGCTAAAAATCTATGGAATGCCCTCAAAGGAAAATTAGTTTTTATTTGTGTAGTCCAACATTTAATATAAGAATTGTGAATCAATGAAATAGGCTAATAAATCTTAAAATTTATTGGTTTTGGTATTTTGTGTCTTTTAGTTTCACTGGAAAAGAATAATGATTTTGTTACAGTAAAACTCAATAAGAGGTCAAACAGACATTAGATACACACTGAAACATTTAGTGACTAATGGGGAGTTAAACACTTAAATTCAAAATGATATGAAATCTAATATCACTAAATTTCAACTTGACTTCTGCATTACCCGTGTTAAAAATATTACATCCATTGTATAGTCATTTTTAGAACTCTGGACTTTCAAAAAACAAAAGATATGGGACAGCTAGGTGGCGCAGTAGGTAGAGCACAGGTCACAAAGTCAGTAGGACCAGAGTTCAAATCTGACCTCAGATACTTAATACTCCCTACCGGTGTGACCCTGGGCAAGTCACTTGACCCCAATTGTCTCAGCAAAAACAAACAAACAAACAACAAAAAACCCTAAAGATAAGTCTGTTTTACATCATCAAAAGCAAGGTTAGACTTTGTGTAGTACAATCAACAAGGTGAAGAAAGCAGGCTGACTTAAAGATAATCTTGTAAGTATACATGAAAACACTTCAAACAGAAATAAAGCGATAAAGGACTAGATATAGGATAAATGAACTTTTAAAAGAGAAGAGAGAGAATATCTTGGAGAGCTATGTTGGCTTGAAAGGGTTTGCATAAACCATATAAACACAAAGCAATTCTTAGTTATATATATCAGGCAAACTAAGTAGATTCTTTACAGGAAAGATCTTACTTAAAAGTTTTTCTTTTTAGTTTTTCATTTATCCATGCACATGAATTGATTGGCATTTTAAATTATATTAAGAATTTTGCATGATGGAATACTTACTGTTTCAAAAACAATAACTTTATACATTCCATGCAGTACTGAGTCAGTAACCACAAAAACAACCCCCCCATAAATATTATGAAACAACACTATCTGCCCCAATACTAATTAACTGATTTTCAGGGTAGGGACTTTTTGTTTTTAAATCTATAACTATTTCTTAGGCTCTTTATGTTTAAATATGTTGCCTGAAATATTAAAATAACCTTAGCATACAGTTTGTTCAACAGTAATTAGAATTATATCCACTTAAAGTAACAGCTGAGCAATCTACAACAGATGGCAGAATTTCTTCTTGCCTAATTATCAATGTCAAAAATTTTTTATTCTATTTTATAGCTAAAGGGAAAAATGCTGCTGTGGGCTCTTTCATTTATAAAATCCTAAATAACAGAAAGCTTGATTAAAATTGCCTTTGTTCAGCACAAAATAGCATTTTTCAGATTTTTTCAATTTATTGAGAATTTTTTAAATCTATTATTAAGATAAAATCTAAAATACAAGCCAGATTTGTGATTATAAAATCTGAAAAAGGAATGGATATACTATTGATCTGACTTTGGTTCCAATTCTTTAATTCTTTTCATTTTCCCTCTGGCAAGGCCCTCACCTTTCAGACATGGCTACGGGAAAGACACTTAGTCTTTTGTTGGCAATGTTCTGTAAAAGAAATACACAGGACAGGGAAGTGGTTTTTAGTCTTCCATCTGCTGCCATCTTTTTGTATGATATTAATTAAAATACCTGACCTCTCTAGGCCTTAGTTTTCTCATCTGTATAATTAGGATGTTGAACAACTAGATTATTTGCAGTCTCTGCTAGGTATAAAATTATAATCTTATGAGACAGATATAAAATTATAATCTAATGAGAAGGCAGGAGAGAATCAAAGACCTGAAGAGTTAAAAGGGACCTCATGGACCATTTAGTCTAACATAGATATAGAGATAGAGATAGAGATAGAGATAGAGATAGAGATAGAGATAGAGATATAGGGAAAGGAATCCTTACACCTGACAAGTTACTATTCAATCTCTGCTTGAAGAATTATGAGGGGAACCTACTATCTCTAAAGGTAAACTATTCAACTTTTAGTGAGTTCCAGTTTTTACTTCAAATTTAAATTGGTCTCTAAAACTCTTGAAGAATTGTAATCAAATAGGTAGGAAAATTAGGAGAGGTATTCTGAAAAATCTAGAAAGAAGATTATCAAAGAGAAGAAAAGGATGATCCCTAGTGTCCATGGCTAAGAGGTCAAGGAGAATAAAGATGGAGAAAAGACCTTTGGATTTGGCAAGTAAGAAATAATTGGCAACCCTGCAGAGAACATTTTCAATGGAATGATAAGGTACTCAGAAACCCAATTAAGAAGAGGAGAGGAGGGGAAATAAAGGCACCATCTTTTTGAAGAGTTTAGCTACAAAACTCGCAAAAGATAACTGGATGATAGCAAGAATGGAGGGATCAAGTGAGAGTTTTTTCAGAATGGGAGAGACATAGTTATGTTTACAGGCAGTAAGGAATGAGCCAGGAGACAGGTAGAGATCAAAAATAAGTAAAAGCATGGGTATAACAAAGGAAAAAAATCTGTTGCAGGAGACAGGATGGAATGGGATCTTTTAAACAGGTATTGAGACATGTGGGAGGTAAAGAAAGATATTAGCAGATGTAAGAATGATATGAAATGTGGAGAAGAGAAAGGAATTACTATTGTCAGATAGTCTCAATTTTTTTTTTCCTCAGTAAAATATGAGGCAAAGTTTTCAGCTAAGAGTGATGGTGGGGCAGCCATACAAAGGTTTGAGGAGGGATGAAAAAACTGGAAAAATAACTAGGGAGTGGGATCAGGAGTTGATAACAGAGGTATAGAAAGATTGCCCTTATCAGCCATGAGGGCCTGGGTAAGGTTGTGTAAAACTGTAAATTCAAAAACAAATTTCATTTATATATAAGTATATATGTATACACACAATATACATATATACATATACATATACATATACATATACATATATATATACATATATACATATATATATAAAAATATGAATATGTAGAGGCAGCTAGGTGGTGTAGTGGTGGACAGAATGCTAACTCTGAAGTCAGGAAGACTCAATCTTTCCCCAGTTCAAATCTGGCCTCAAATACTTGTTATCTGTGAGACCCTGGTCAAGTAACTTAACCCTATTTACCTCAGTTTCCTCATCTGTAAAGTGAGCTGAAGAAGGAATTGCAAACCACTCTAGTATCTTTGCCAAGAAAAACCCAAATAAGGTTTAAAAAAAACCTCGCATATTACTGGTGGGGGGCAAAATTCTAATTAATACTCAGAAATCCTCAGAAGACAAGAAAAGATTCTTAGAGGGCTATATCAGAGGGAAGTATCATTTCTGGCTCCTTGAAAGTGGAGCAAATTATCTTGGCTATTAAGTACACCTTTGAACAACCTATTTTCCAAATGTAGTTTTGATGCTATCATATAATCACACGATTTTCATTTTTCTTCTTCTTATAAATAGAACAGAGTGTAAAAAATAGCTTCAAACCACTGTTATGAAGAAAAGAACACTTATTGTTGGCAACCTAATGTAGAGATTGGAACTTAATATCAAGGGCTAGGAAAAGGTAATTTATTGATGAAACTTATTCTCAATTATACCAAAAGTATTATCAGAAATCCAAATAAAACTGCATTTTCAAGATTATAAAACATCTAACTCAAAAAACATTTTGAAATTTTTTTTTCCTTCTAGTGGGTCCAGAAATCTTGTTCCATTGTAGGAATGATAGTTCTAATAAATATACTAATATAGTGAGAAACACAATTATTTGGGAATTACACAACACATCTCATAATTTAACACATCTTAAAACATTAAAAAACAAAAAATAAACAAAAAACAAGCTTCAGTGAGTTGAGAATCTCCCTGATTTAAATTCCATTGAAAACCTATGATCTACATTAAACTGCAACAACAAGACTATATGATGATCAATTCTGATGGACGTGGCTCCCTTCAACAATGAAATGATTCAAACCAATTCCAAATGTTCAGTAATAGAGAGAGCCATCTATACCCAGAGAGAGGACTATGGGAACTGAGCGTGGACCACAACATAGCATTTTCACTCTTTTCTATTGTTGTTTGCTTGCATTTTGTTATCTTTCCCAGGTTTTTTTTTTCCTTCTTGATCTGATTTTTCTTGTGCAGCAAGGTAACCATATAAATATATATACATATATTGGGTATAACATATATTTTAACATATTTAACATGTATTGGACTACCAGCCATCTAAGGAACAGTGGGGGGAAGGAGGGGATAATTTGAAACAGAAGGCTTTGCAAGGGTCAATACTGAAAAATTATTCATGCAAATGTTTTGTAAATAAAAAGCTTTAATTTAAAAAAAATTTTAAATAAATTTTTTTATAAAAGAAAAAACCTATGATCTATAATCAAGGTTAGACTTGGAAAAATCCAAAGAATAAAAGTACAATTAATAGCCAATATAATACATGATGAAGAATTAGAGAATATATATAACATGAGTCTTATAAATTCAATGCCAAATCATGTAAAACAAATAGCTATAGTAAAAGAACATATTATATATTAAAAGTTTTTTTAAATATGTAGAGTCATAAAATTACTTTATCAAGTCAACAAATTTAATTGCAATACTCTATCCCTCTTAATTTGGATATAACTGTTTTAAGAAGATAGAAAAATCGCCGCCAATGGAAATTTTCATGTCCCAAATTGTACAATCCAACTCTACCTTGTGGCATCCAATTGTATATCCAGTTCTATTTTGTGTCATCCTTATGATCAAGCTATTTCCCATTTCTCATGTAATCTCTTCTCTTTCCTATTTTTTAGAAGTTTCCTAGTTCCCCAAAACTCAAATATCCCTTCTACTGAAGCAGAATGTTGTCTATGGAGGCTCAAAATCTATAAAAGAAAGTGGTTTTCCTATAAAATAACTTCCTAAGAATTAGACCTACTATAAGGTCTCCATTTCAATACTTTTTCCCCCATAGGAATACCCTTCAGTAGGACTCAATATATTTCTGGCATCCAACAGACAGAAAAACTGCATATATTTTCAGATTTTTCCTCCTACACATTTCCCTCCTTTTCTGGACTTTCTTTTACTTAAAAATTCTTTGCTATAAGGAATGACACTTTTGTAGATAGACATCAGAGCAGGAAATTCAGACAAAACAAATTATCAATAAATATCTATTTAAAATTTTGAGCTAATAGGAGAGGATTGTACCCGTTTTAAAAACTAGTGTTTGATTAAAGTCATATCAGGTTTAGTGTGTGTTAGACTATCACTGCAGAGGAAGACATAAGATGTGCACAGATAAACAAGTAAGGAAAATGATGAATCCATAAATGTAAACATTAAGCCCCGAAAGAATTGAACCAATAACTCTGTGTAACTTTAACATACTCCATACAATCCCTAAGAATACATTTGCCTTATATTGATGAATTTTTAAAGGGTATCAACTTCCTTTGTTTACCTTATGGTTTTAAAAATAATTTAAGTCCCAAAGTTCAGGAACCACTGAAGATGATCTACAGTCTGACCAGCTCCTAATTAAACTGCTCATCATGCCGTTTTCATTCCCAATGTTGACAGAAGGAGCCCATGTTGCTATTTTTCAAAACAGCATAAGTCCTCAAAGTATCCTTTATTTTATCCTCAAAATTTCATAATTAATAAGTTCCATTGACTGAGCCATTTTTTTTCTTAGACCCAAATGGACTACTGCAGTGATGTAAACTAATTATTATTATAGTTCAGAGTACAAAGTGATATGGACTAGATGATCTCTAATGTCCCTAAACTCTAAAATCTTATGAACCAACTCTCTATCACATATATCTCAAGTAATTATACTTAGCTAGTAAGGCCACTGTTTTAATAACCTCAAGGCTAATTGCCTTTTGGATTTTTGGATTACCACTTTAAAAGTACTAAGATACTTTTTAAAGTTGGAACTTATCTTAAAATACTAAATATATGCAGAATATATTCTGAATGTTTGTCATAAAAAATAAAAAGGTACATCAATTCCTAAAAATTATTGTTAATTTTATAACCAAAATGGGCAACATCATTTAAGTATAGTAACCCAGATTAGTTTTTTCCTATATAATGGCCCTGATGAAATAATCATAACTTTTAGGAATAATTTGCCCTCTTTCTACAATAGATTTGTGTCCTTCATCAATCGTTATATCAACAAACCAGATTATGACAATCAAAATGTGCTTAACAGTAATCAGAAGTATTGTGCAATAAGTTTCTAACTTTTAGACTTTGCTAAAATAAAAATAAAAAACAGATTGACTAAAGATTGCCTTCTTGTATATATACAAGAACCAATCCTGTGAGGGAAAGACCTTAAGTGACATCAAGGTTTTGCTACCTACCAGGTATTTCATCAAGACTGAAATACAGGGGGGAGGGAGAAAGAGGAGGAGAGAATCCAGAAAGGTGGCACAGTGGGTTGGAAAACTTCATGCTCTCCAGATTCCCTCCACAAAAAAGGACAAAATAGGATTCAGGATGAACACTGAACAGTAAAAATAAATAAGAGTTAGGACAAACCAGGGATCCTCCTGGGACAATTGAAGGAAAGACACCAGGGACTGAGTGAAGTACAACCAGTGCAAAAATCTCCAGGCTACCTCCACTGAAACAAATAATAAGCCCTGGAAATAGCTGGATTGAGGCATCCTCAGTCACAGGTATTTCACTCACAATGTTGGGGGTTGGACATCTGAGCAAGAGTGAAGGACCCTCTACCAGGTGAATGCACATTTTGGCTATGGCTACTTACAGGAGGGGTAAGTTGCTGGTTTCAGTTCCAGGCCAGAGGGGGTCCTCACGGAACAAGAACATTTCCAGCATAGTATGGCTAGGAACCCAGCTGCAGCTTGGAGGAGGTAAGAAGAACTGAGGTTGGGCCCTGGACAAAGCACAGAAGACAACAAAGGACCTGAGGCCAGAGATATCCTCCTCCATGCCCTGGGACTAGGTGTGATTACAATAACATGCTGCTAAAAAAAAAAAAAATGAATAAGCCAATAAAGAGCCCAACCAAAAATAGTTAATATGGGGATAGAGAAGCCTTGGATTCATTTTTAGAGGAGGAAACTGAAGCAAAAAATGCCTCTCCTATCCCAAAGAGTAATGAATGTTAAATGGTCATGAGCCCAAAAAGAGTTCTTGGAAAAACTTAAAAAGTACTTTAAAAATCGAATCAGCGAGACTGAGAAAAAAAATTAGGAAAAAATAAAAACAATCCAAGAAAACCAAGAAAATTATGAAACGTCAACCAACTAGAAAAAGAGATACAGAATCTTAAGGAAGAAAACAAACTAGAATCGGGCAAAGGGAAGCAAATTAAAAATAAAAGAGAATGTTAAACACTCATAGGAAAAAACAACTGATCTGGAAAATTGATCAAAAAATGTATGTGTGTATGTATGTATGTATTTTTTTAATCCTCCTTGATGTTCTGCTGTGCACATGACAATGTTCTTTTTTTGTTTTGTATTCCTTTTCCGGTTTTCTTACTCTTTGTTTTTTCAATTAAAATAAATTTTGAAAGAAAGAAAACATAAGAATTACTGCACTATCTGAAAGCTACATTAAAAAAAAAAGGATTTTGATACAATATTATGAGAAATAATTAAAGAAAGATGCACTGAAGTTTTAGAACAAAAAGTGTAAGTGGAAATAGGGGAAAAAATCCACCAATTACCACCTACGATCCCGGAATGAAAACCTATAGAAATATCACAGCCAAATTTTAAAACTCCCAAGTTAAAAAGAAAATATGTCCAACAAGAAAAAAACAATTCAAATACTGTAAAGCCACAATTAGAATTACACAAGACCTAGCAGCCACTACACTAAATGACTGCAAGTCTTGGAACACTAAATATCAAAGAACAAAAGAACTGGGCTTGTAATAAAAAATAATTTATGCAGCAAAGTTAAGTATTATCCTGAGTGGGGAAAAAAAGGATATTCGATGAATTGAGAAACTTCCAGGTTTTTGTCACAATAAGACCAGAACTTATTGGAAATGTTAACATATACGATAAACATAAAAGACTAATTAGAAGGGATTCAATAAGATCAAACTGTTTACTTTTTTATATATACAGAAATGTAAAAACTGTGTTAAGACTGTCAGTAATTGGATAATTTGAAAGACAGATTGGGTATAAACTGAGTATGATGTGGTGATTCTAAAAAGCAAAATTGTATAGAAAAAGATGAAAAGAGCAACTACATCATACAAATTCAGGAGTCAGGAGGAAAGCACTGAGTTCAGTTTGAGTTAGATTATATCTGAAGTACCAATAAGTGAACAGAGATATCTAGAGGACATCTAGGAAGCAGCTTAGCTGTGGAGAGGGAAAAAGGGCTGAGGACGGACACACACACACACACACACACACACACACACACACACACACACACACACACCCTACTTTACAGGATTGTTGTAAGAATCAAATGAGTTAATATAGACATATATCTACTTCTACCCACTATAAATCACCTGAAAGTGCCATACAAATGCTAATTATTTGAGAATCATTTATAAAGAGTTTGTAACTGAAACTGTGGGAATGGATGAATATGTCAAAAGAGGAAATATAAAAGTAAAGGAAGCCAAGGACAGCCTGGGAGGCTGCCCATATTGAAGGGGTAGAAGATGTTGAGCAATTTATGAGATAGGAAGAAAAATGTCAAAGTCAAGGAATTCAAGGGATGAGAAAATAGCAGAAAAAGAATGTAGTCAACAGTATTAAAAGGGAACAGGGAAATCAAGGAATACTATAAATAAAAATTTTTATTTTGATTATTAGAATAACTAAAAATAATAAAATAATAAATAATAACTTAAAATAAGCTTCTAATATGTTTTAAAATTAATTTGATTTTAGATGTGTTCTTTAATTTTTTTTTAAATGAACAAAAATCTAACTTATTTCTCCTACCTGGAGGTAGGCCTATTTGAAAATGAAAATTGAAAACAAAACTTTTCTAAAAAATATGTGTAGTCAAGTAAATTGAATATATCCTCAATGGGTGTATACAAAAATATCACTCATTCTTCACTGTAACTCCATCACCTATCTATTAAGAGAGGAATACCATGTTTCAACATTGGTCCTCTGGAATAAATTGTTCTCATTCTGCTCTCTTCACTGTGAATTAGCTCATATTAAGTCCTTTCATTCTCTTTTTCAGTAAAGAGCATTTTCCTTGCCTTCCCATCCCCACCAAGGATTATTAAGTTTGGTTGTGCAAATTATTCTTGGTTGAAAGTCCATATTTCTTGCTTTCTGGAATATTTTATTCCAAACTTTCTGCTCCTTTAAGATGGTTGCTAAATTATGAAATCTTAGGGCTCCTCAATTCTCTTTCTAGCTGCTTACTTTTTCTTTTGATCTGAAAACACTGGATTTTGGCCATAATATTCCTAAATATAACATGTAGGGGGAATTTCATTCAGTGGATTACTTTTCTATTTTTCTCTCTAGTTATAAGAGACTGTTTTCTTTTATGATTTCTTGAAATATTGAGTCTTTTTTTCTGTAATAGCTTTAAGTCCAATTAATTCTTAAATTATCTTTCCTTGATCACTTTTCCAGGTCACTTGTTTTTATCATAAAATATATTTTCTTCTATTTTTTCAATGTTGCTTTTTAGTATTTCTTAATATTTCATGTAGTTATCCACTTCTTTTTAGTCTATGTTAACTTTCAAATGTTTGGTGCCTGGGTAAGGCTTTGTATCTTGCTCCTTATTCTATTTCCAATTCTTTCTTCTAAACTTTTATTTTCTAACTGGTTTCTTCTAAAAGTCATTTCATTTAACAATGTTTAAAAAAATTTTTTTAAACCCTTGCTTCACCTCTTCCAGAAATTCTAATTGAACTTGTGCCAAGATGTTTTTCTTTGAGACTTTGCCTATAGATGGTTTAAAGTCACTCTTTCTCCAAGATATTTTGAGGGGCCTCGTGTCACTATGGTAACTTTTTATGATGAGATTCTTCCTCCCCCACTTCTCATTTTTCTAGTCTACTTCTTGGCTTTACACTTGACATTAGACATGAACTCTGCACACTTCACTTTGAAGAAAGGTCCTGTGGGTCTTGCCTTTGCTTTCTTGGCATATTGAGTATAGTATTATTTCAGGATCTCTCTTTTTAAGTCAACAGAGGTGAGGAAGAAAAGAATTTTATGTACAGAAAATTTTCTGAGAAAAGAAAAAAGAAATAAACTTACAAAAATAAAGTGAAATACAAGACTACAAGACAAGACGATGGCAACAACTTTATAGGAAGTGCAATATAAGAAAATGCTGAAAAGATATATGCTAGATTATGAAGAACCTGAAAGTTCCTTTAGATAAATACAGATTTGATTGTAACCTATTTAACATGTATAGGACTGCTTGCCATCTAGAGGAAGGGGTGGAGGGAGGGAGGAGAAAAATCGGAACAGAAGAGAGTGCAAGGGATAATGTTGTAAAAAATTACCCTGGCATGGGTTCTGTCAATAAAAATTATTTTAAAAAAAAGATAAATACAGATTTGGCTGGTGTTTTCCCCTCTCCATCATCTTTCTAATCTCAGAAAATGGCTCACTATCCTTCACTTACCTTTTAAGTTTGAGTATCCATCCTCATAAGGTTCTATCATTAACTTTATTTTCTTTGTAGGGTCTTCCTTGGTGTTCTTACTGACTTCTGTAACATCAAAAATCATTTCTATGCAGATGAATTACAAATATTTATAGCCTCAATCTCTTCATTAAGCTCTAGTTCTATATTTCCTCCAAGCTGCAAGACATGTCCAACAGAATTTTCCACCAGCATCTCAAATTCCATACAATCAAAACTGAACTACTCCGTTGCAACATTAAGCACCTACAATGTACAAACACTTTATATACTTTATCTCTTAAATACCTTGTGAAATAGGTATTACAGGTATTATTAGATCCATTTCAAAGATGAAGAACTAAGTAAGGGTCAAAGAAAGCAAGTGATTTGTCCATGGTCACATATCTAATGTGTTAAAGATAGGATTCAAATCCACCTCTTCTTAACTCCCAACTTATCCTGTAAACCTACTCTTTCTTCTGATTCCTCCATTTGACTCTTAGGAATCTAAGCTTATTATCACAGTCATTTCTCATTCCTATCAGTTATCAAGCCTCAGCACTATTTCTCCAAAATATGTCTTATACCCAGTCCCTTTCTTATGCTTCCTTTTCTAAATTCCGCAGCCACCCCCATAGAGTTCAAGTATCATCACCTTTTGCTTATTCTAATAAGTTCCCAATTGGTCTCACTGATGCTAGTCTCTCCTCCTTTCTAATTTATACTCTTCCAAAATGATTTCCAAAATCACCTTCTCAAAGCACAGATCTGACTCTTTCTGCAATTCAAAAACCATTAGCATATTATTATCTTTGGGGGAAAAATATTTTATCCTGACATATCTTGTTTCAACCTACCTTGCTAAACTTAATTCAATTTCAGTTTTGCATACTTCATGAAACTAAACCACTGAGATGATTCCTTTTTCCATTTTTCCATATCCATCTACAATGCCCATTCCTCAAACACAGAAAGTACTCAGTTCTCCCTTCTGAAATCCTTCTGTGAAGAGAACAATCGGATCTTTTTTAAACAATCAAGTCATTCAGAAGCCAATAACCTCTTCAGTTTCATCTTTCTATACTGACTGGGTTTTTTTTTTTTTTTTTTTTTTAAGAAAACGTGGGGGAGACTACCACATGAAAGGAAAACATTTTACTTTAAGGAGGATACTTATGCCATCATATTTCAGAAGGACTCCAAATACAGTCTGTGGCACTTTCAACACAAGAACTAATTAAATTCCTGTTTCCTTTGGAAAAGTGAGTGTGGTTTTTTGTTGTTTTTAATACAGCACAGACTCTGCAATCAGAGGAGTTGGGTTCAAATTCTATCTCCACTATGAGCTGTGTGAACTGAACAAATCTCATCTGTAAAATGAGATAGCTGGCAGATGGCTTCTGAGGTCCCTTTTCAGTTTTAGATGTATGTGTGGGTTATGAATCTGCATTATATGAATATATCTATTATCTCTATACAGAATCATCCCTCAATATTCACAAATTTTACATTCATGGTTTGGGTTATTCATGAGTTGGCTATCAGTAAATTTAATGGAAATTTTTAGAGATTTGTGGCATACTTTGGAAAATCATAAATATACACATGTAAGCCAAAGTTTTAAAAATAATTGTCATAAATGCATAAATACTGGATATGATTCATTTATTTTATCATTTATCACTACAATATACATATAATTATAAGCATTTAAATTTTGTTAAAAGTTTGAGTGCACCAATGAACTAAGAGCTAAGCATTGTCTCTGGGTGTATCTAGTCATCTCTCTACCATTCAATAGTCTCTAACGTGATTTTTTCCATAGTGATCTTGTGCTTTTCATAGAAGGAAATCTGTGAAGCACTTGCAGCTATATTGTGGCTCCAAAGAGTCTGTATAGTGTTCAAGATACTGTGCCCCATAGAAAGTGCAACTTTTTAAATGGGTGCAGTGTGTTGTTTTACTTGTTTTTTGTATTAAATAAATATGATCAGAATTGTTTAAAAATAAATAAATAAAGGTTTGAGTTGGGGCCCAAAGTTATTCAGTTTTTCATATTCACAGGGTCCTGCAAAAGGCAAGGGACTATTATCTATCTATCTATCTATACACACACACCACTTTTATATCTGTCAGCTCCAATAAAGCAGCATTATATGGTAGAAAGAGCTCAGAAATATTAATTAGGAAGTTTGAGTTCTAATGCCAATGTTAAATCTACTTATGAGAGGTGGGTCCTTAGACAACTCCTTTTTTCCTCTCTCAGCCTGTTTTCTCATCAGCAAAAATAGGGAAAACTAACATATAGAAGATCTCCAACATGCTTTCTAGTTCTAACATTCTAAGAAATAGAAACAAAAGAGCTACAGCAAATGTATGTTGCTATAGGTTGTTGCCAGAACATAGTAAATTTTTGTAGACTTGACATAAAAGGGTCAGGTGAAGTTAGTCAATGAATATTTATTGAGAGTCTATTATGTGCCAGACACTGTGCAAAGGGCTAAGGATAAAAAAGAAAAAGAATCAAAGATCCTATTATGTGCCAGACACTGTGCAAAGGGCTAAGGATAAAAAAGGAAAAGAATCAAAGATCTCATAATCTAAAGAGAAGCCTACATTTCACAAGGAATGAGACAGCAAGCAAGCACATGCCTGTCCTGTCAGTAATTAAAATATGTGTGTGTGTGTGTTTACATGTGTGCATGTGTATTCCTTGAGGCCTAGAAATAAATAGATAAATAGATAGATAGATATTCCTCGAGGCCCAGACCCCTAAGAGTAAGGAGTCAAAACTTCAAACTTCCACAGAATACTATATCGACAGCAGAGAGATGCCATTATAGTGAAGAAACAGCTAGGGTAGAAATGGCAAGTGGTCCATGGAGCCGACCAGAACCAGAACCAAGATGATGATGTGCCAAGCATAAAGAGCCAAGTCAGAGTCATAAGCAAAGAATGACTTCTGGGGAGCTGTGACCAGGAGGAGCTGAATGGTTCGGAGCTTTGCAGAATGTTACAACTGCAGACACAGCAATGTGACTTCCAAGAGTTCTATAGAACAGAGCTCACTGTTGGCAGGCCAGTTTCTAGAGGGGAATCTGGAAGAGAGAGAGGTGGTGGAAGTTTTCTTCCCAAACAAGAATAGAGAAAAAAAATGAAAACAGATTAATATGGGGGAATAGCTGCTCAAAACAGAGGGAGAAATTCCATTTCTGTTTCACGTAACACTTTTTGCTGATTGTATTATATATACTTAGGTTTCTGTGAGTAAAATAATAACTGAATATTGGACCCCGCAGTTGAATTTAAAAGTTCCCATTTCATAGTGAGGACTAGCAAACCACAAGCTATATACATTTACCAAAGAAATACTCATTCCCTCACAAAAAAAGGAATACAAGTCTGTGAGGAGCTCATGCTGTCTGGCCCAAGGACAACATTTGAAGCAGTGAATAAATGTGGACTGTTGCTACTCTGCTGAGTTAATTGGTTACCTCAGTGGTATAAATGGGGCAGTGACCGATGGGGCCACCAGAGGGCACCTGAAAAACAAGAATGGATAGAGGAGATGAGCTATATTATGTCCAAGTGAGAGATCCAGGGATCCCTTTGTTGATGCCAAAGTTCTGAGCGCAGGACCAGCACAATGTCTGAGTGGGCTGCTGGCCAGGAGGAGCTACAAATGCAGACACAGCAGAATGATAAGCCAGAGAAGAGACTACTGATAAAATCCAGAAATATATACCGGACAGGAAAAAAGACTGAGTGAGGACAAAGGCTAGACTCAAAATGAGATCAAAATATGGAACCACACTGCAGTCACAAATATCCAGAGCCTAGATCAGAGGACAAAGCCAAATCCCAAACATCAGGGATGATAAAGTGAGGTCACATCTGCCAGAGTACCTTTCTCAGCTTCAGGACATCCAAATGGTTCTTGAGTTTGGAGGGGTCAGACAATAGGTTTTTTTTTACTGCTGAGAGAATCAAGCCTGGCTCTATGATTTTTACTAGGTTGGGAATTCCCAGGTGAGGAAAATCTCTTTATCAACACAGATTGCAAACTTCTCTGCACCTTTCTCTCAACAGTCTAAAAGAGCTGCCAGAACACTAAGCCTTGGTCAAGTGACTGAGATCCAAGGTCACAGAATTATGGGCCAGCGGCCAGGCCTCTCTAGAAATTTCAGATAGTTTGGTCAATAACCAAAACAAACAAAAATTTCTAATCTCTATTGGCAATAAAAAATTCAAATTAATAATTACAAGATAAATCCAAATAAGCAATACATCAAGAAAATATTCTGAAATGGAACATTAAGTAGAATGGAATAAAGAAACCAAAGTCAACCTCAAAATTGTGCTTCTAAGGATATAAAACTTAAAAGAAAACCTTAGAGCACCAGTCCCGAAGTCAGGAGGACCAGAGTTCAAATATGACCTCAGACACTTAACACTTCTTGGTTGTGTGACCCTGGGCAAGCCACTTAACCCCAATTGCCTCAAGCAAAAAAAAAGAAAAAGGAAAAGAAAAGAAAAGAAAAAGAAAACCTTAAAACACTTTTCCAAAATTATGTAATATACAAAGCATGTAAATAATATCTGATTCTTGTTATTCATATCTACATCATATTCCAGTACTATTCAAGTCATGGTCCAAAAGATCTTTATTAAAGGAGACAAAAAAAAAAAAAAAAGGAAAACCCAGATCTTTATATACAAAAAAAAGAACTGAAAAGCTAACATACTTTAAAGAAAACAAATTTATATTACAAAAGCATATATATATATATCTATATCTTCATCTCTTAAGTTATCAAATTTTATCTTGGGGAGGGTAAAAGGCAGGAGAAGCCCCTTTAATTTTATTTTCAATTGTTCAAGCACTGATTTTCATTGTTAATGATTTTGGTATACTTTCCATGACTTCACTGAAAAGCTATAAGTTGATTAAACTTTTCGAACACAACATATAGATATTTGATTCTTAGTCTTTACACCTCTTTCCTTAACTTTCTTTTTTCCCTTGCCTCCAGTTGCTGTTCAATATTCTGATATTTCAGAAATCTCCACAAAATAGGATTCTTTTCAAAAATTTGGCTTTCCATATTAAAGCAGCACTAAGTCCAATTGTCAAAGAATCAATTCAATAATAAAAAGAGCTAAGGTCACTTGTCTTATAGAAAATTACTGCCAAATGCTGCCAGGCCCTGCTTTTCTTCTTTCTGGGCCATTGGCCAGATACCAATCATTTTTAGGTCCTTTTTAATTTTTAGCTGTGTAATCTAATGTCTAATACCACATCTGAGGCAGTTCTCTCCACGAAGCAGGTTAGTGAACTTTCTCCCACAACTCAACTAATATTTTGGATATTTAAAATCTATAATATGACCTATGCTCCAGTGAAAGGAACTCTTCCTTATGATTTTCATTTTAGAATATAGTAGATGTGCTTTACTTATTTCAAAGGATTTTTAAGATTCATACAACATGGCAAAACAGATGAAGCATTTAAAACTACTCAAACAGATTAGATAACAAACTTGTTAACTGATCACACTTAAGGAAAATCTACAAACTTCTCTTTAAGGAAATCCAGACCTAAATAAAGGTTAAATGACTACAGACAGACTGAGCCAATAAAAAAGACAATGTTATCTAAATTATTTTACAACTAATTATATTGCTGAAGGATTACTTTATAAAGTAAGAAAAAAAAATTCATCTGGAAGAATAGGTCAAGGGAAACAAAAAAATGGTAAAGAGCCTAGCAGTACCACAAATCAAACTTGAATACAAGGCTATCATCATAAAACAATTTGGCAATGGTTAAGAAATAAAACAGTTGATCAGTTGATCAAAGTACACTCACAATCTACAAAAACAAAACAGTAGTCTAAGTTAGTATTTGATAGTCAAAAACCCCAGCTAGTGGGTTACAAACTCATTATTTGGAAAAAACAAACCAAAAACAACTGGGAAGAGTGGAAAGAAATTTAGTAGAAATTAAGGATAGACCAACATCTCTTTCTATATTTAAAATTAAGTCATATGAATACATGACTCAAAAAAGAAATTACCTTTCAGATCCATGAAGAAAACAGTTCATAATCAAACACAAAAGATATGGAAAATTACAGAAGATAAAACAAATAATTTTGATTACGTAAAATTAAGAAGTTTTTGCACAAACACAACCTTAAAATTAAAATTATAAGGAAATAACTATGGAGACTGAATGTAAATCAAAACATGGCATTTTCACCTTTTTTTGGTTGTCCTTGGTTTGCTTTCCCCCCCCCCATGTTGTTTTTTGTTTTTGTTTTTGATGAGATTTTTCTTGAATAGCTTGACAAATTTGAAAATGTTTTTAAAAATTATATATGTTTAACCTATATTGGATTGCTTGCTAACTTTGAAAGCAGGGAGGGAGGGAGGAGAGAAGGAGAAAATTTTGGAACACAAGGTTTTGCAAAGGTTAATGTTGGAAACTATCTTTTCAGGTATTTGGAAAAATAAAATACTATCTAAAAAAATAAAACCAGCTCTAGAGAGCTGGTTTTTAAAAAAATAAAATAAAATTATAAGGAAAGCAAGTAATTGGGAGAAAAACTGCAAGTTTCTCCAATAAAGGTTTCATTTTCAAGATATGTAAGGAACTGATTCAAATTTTTAATAGGAGCAATTCCTCAATAGATATAATGGACAAAGGATATAAGTAGGTAGTTCTCAAAGGAAGAAATGCAAGCTATCAACAGTCATTTTTTTCCTAAATCTCTAAAACCCTAGTAGAGAAATGCAATTACAATTCTGAGGCTCTTGGTGAAGTACCTTCTACACATAGTTTATAGAAATCACTTAATAAAGTCATCAGGCAAAAAGACCCATGTCTTCTGACCAAATCCAATAGTAAATAACTGAGGGGAAAAAAACTACTCCATGCTAATGAATGTGTTCTTTTTTGCAGGGCAACTGGCACATAGTAGGCTGACTATTTGATGTTGTCTCTCTCTTCCACATTCTAACTGGAATTAATATATTAAGGTGGATAAGTGGACAAAGCAGAGGAGGAAAAGTTACGCTACAATTAAGTTTGGTTTGTTTTAAAGAAGAAAAAAAAACATAGTCTAAGGCCCCAGCTTCTTAAACTGTGGTTTGCAACATCATATAAGGTCTTGTAATTGAATGTGCGTTATGAAATTATGTTTTAGTATCAGTAAATGTTTGATTTGTATACCTATTTTGTATATCTATATACTCCAGGTCACTTAAAAATTTCTCAAGTGAAAAGGAGTCGTGGTGGAAAAAATTTTAAAAGCCCTGAAGTAAGCTAACAAAATCTTATGCCAAAAAACAGTTTCAAACATTAGGGGATTTTTTTTTATCATACATAATTAGTATCATTATCTTTAACTGACTAAGCACACATTAATGACCCATGTGACCAATGCAAGGCTAAAGATAAAACTATAAATTAGGATGGAAATACAAAACAGAGGTAAAAATGAACAATTAAGTTGCTAAATTTGAACAGTGAAATAGATTCAAAGATGGAAGAGATCAATGAAGGATAGAGTTAACAAAGATTTCCTAAAAGGAGGAAACCACCTGCTAAATATTATATCCCTTTTCAGTTCTCAATTTCCATAACCCCACACTGTTGACAAAGTCTTTTTTCGGTTTGTGACCCTAAATCATTCTGATTCTTTTTATCCTTATGATCCTGAATGTTCTAACAGCTCTCTTTATCTCTTTACCATGACTTCTGGATTCTAATTACAACGAGGAGAAAAGAGTTCAAGTATTATCTTTTATACTTGAAAACTATATAATCATGGACAAATAACTTTCTCTAAATTAACAAATAACTCTTAAGCTCTACTTTTCTCATTTGTAAAGTGGGGAAAATATCTTTCATACCTACTTCATAGTACTAACAGGGTAATTAAATGAACCTATGTGTATTAAGACAGGTATCTAAATCGAGGACTTAATCAGATTAAATTGAAAAATGTTTAATTAAAAAAATATAATGCAACACGAATAATATGAAATTGTGATTTGTGATAAGTCAACATATTTCAATTTGAGTTTGACACCACTGATTTAAAGAATTTTGTAAACTTTTAACAGGACAACTAGGTGGCACAATGCCTAGCATACTGAGATTAGAGTATGTAAACACAAGTTTAAATCCAGGCTCAGAAATTTACTAGCTTTGTGACCCTGGGTAAGTCATTTAATCCTGTTTATTTCAGCTTTGTCATCTGTAAAATGAGGTGAATGAAGTAAAGAAGGAAACTGCAAATCACTCCAGTATTTCTGCCAAGAAAACCCTCAAAAGAGGTCACAAAGAGTTGGACACAACTTAAACCATAAAAAATAAACTAAATTATCCTACTAATATTATTAAAAACAATAACAATTAGAGGCATGACCCCAAGGTCTCCTCTCCAGATTATTTCCTTTCCCATATCAACTTTAATCCACATCTACCTCACCAGCCCCATCCTCCTTTCTAAGATCAAGTAGTATATCTCTACTTGCTACCTATTTCCATTTAAATGACCTGACAGCTATTCAAAGTACAAATTCAACATACTTCCTCCAAGACTATACTGAAATTTTTATAAGTTATCAGGGTATGGTACCAAAAAACATAATTCAACTTGAAGTTAAAAAGATTTAGGTTCAAATCTCAAATCTAACACTTATTAATTGTACTACATAAGCAGTTCACTTAAATTTTTCTTCCTCCCTAAATAATAGAGGAAAATCCCAGCATCACACTTCATCCAGGATCAAAGGATCAAAGACTTACAACTGGAAGGGACCTTAGGGATCTTCTAGTCTATACCCCTCTTTTAGAAATGAGAAAACTGGACTCTAAAGAGCTGAATGGACTTGCCCAAGATCACCTAGGTTCAGGGCCTCTTCTGAACCCAAATCTCAAAATCCTTCATCCATCCTCAGAAAGAAAGTACCTGAAGAAACTTAAAGAGAAACAACAAGAATAGTAGGCATTTAAGAAAAAATATTTTACATATAATAAGTACTATCGGTTTTATTCTCATTTTATAAATAAGGAAATCTAGGCTCTGACTTAACTATGTTCATTTAACTAGGAAATTGTCAGTAGGGTTCAAATTCAGGACTTTACTGAAGGCAAGTTCAACACCCTTCCCATAGTCACACTGAATTATACAAAAACAATTTCATCTTTAAAAAAAAAAAGCTGCACATCAAAAAGGAAGTGAGGCTCTAATTCATCTGCCATCTGTTTACCTTTCTATTCACAAAGACTGCATGCTATTTATAACAGCAAAATTAGCTTATGATGTTCAACTGGGGCAGCGGCTGGGGTATGGGTAGCGGCTTCATCCCCAGGCTCTGACCCTACAGGCTGTAGGACCCAGGGCAACAATCAGTCCCACCAAGCAAGAATTAAAACTAAGTGGCAGAGAAGGTATCTTGGAAGAGGTTATTTCCTCATTGGAATTCCCTTATCAATGAAATCTCAAGGTAGATCTCAACCCACACTCATCTCTACTTCTATTTATTTTATTATTATTTTTTAATTTGGAGGCCATTGTTATTTCTTTAGGTCCCATCATTTTAGTAATTAGATTAAAACCAAAAAATCCTCATATCTTATTCATAAAAGAAAAACCTGTTAGATGCATATATTGTTTATCTGAAAAAATGTTATTCATCTAAACTTTGTTTTATTAAGACAACAGAGATACAAATCCTAATCATCTCTTGCAAGAATATCATTTCAAGCCCAAATACTGATAATAAAACAATTTAAAATATCAAAGAAAATAGAAAGTCCTAAAATTTATCTTTATCAAATGCATATTTACATATTTTAAATATTAATTTTCTAATGTCAAAACGGTCTCAGTGAAAAAATGTAAGTGTATAACGATTTAACTAAGATTTTAAAATAATGCTTATCTCAGTTTTTTAAGTAAAAAGTTTATTTCAAAATCTTTACTGGGCTGTCACTGAATTGAGCATTTAAATTTATATTGTCTTTCCCCTCCTTAAATGTGAAATACACATTTTATATAAGAAACCTTCAGGTTAAATTCAAGTTTTAAATATATGGTTTCATGTTTAAAAAAAAAAACACTCCTATAGAAAACAAACCAATCCCAACAATAATGCAAAATGGATTTATACTATTTATAAGGTTCTTTAAAAGTGGCTGTTCTCAAAATATTAGTTCACAAGATCATTTGTGGGATCCCTGAGGTAACACTAATGTTTCCATTTTTAATATGATAAAGACTGATAGTCATATCCCACATAGGCAAAAGCTATTTGAGGTCCAAAAATTTCAAGAACTCTTGCACTAGTGGATTTCCATTATTTTAATGCTGGAATTAAACAAAAATCAATATCATATAGATAGAGTACACTGGGCTTCAAATTATTCTCAACTGTTGGGGGAATAAGTTGTTCTAATTAACTGAATTATCACATATATAACACTGTGATGACCAATTCTCAAAGAAAACAATGAAATTTCATTGAACATGGTCCAATCTTTCTTTGATGAGTCTAATGGTCTTCAAGCACCATTATTAACATTTAATTATATAGTACTGTGGATGCAGAAGAGCTAACTTTGATTATAATACAACCTGAAAGTTGCACGAGTTACTTTTTTGAGCAAATCTCTTATTTGAGTTTGCTTACTGGACATTACTCCTGCCTTCATAAAAAGGAGAATTTATTTGAAAAAAATTCTAGTCTCTCTTATTGTTTGTATTACGGATAAGCAATAATTTTACTTCATATTCAGAATTATCTCAGCATTTGCCGAAATGGCCTATAACTATTTCAGTTATAAAAACCATTCAGACATTGCTGAGTTGTAACAAGGGAAAAATGACTATAAGGCTTAAAAGAAAAAAATATTATTGCAAAGTTTTTGCTGATAAGTTTTTAAAATAGACTTTCCGTATTTCTTCCACCTTACCAAATAATTTCCAAGGACCAGCATCATCCTGGATGACGTTTCAAGTTCTCCTAAAATCCAGAGCCACAGAATTGTGACACTTGTAACTGCCACTAGGAAAAAAAAATAATGCTAAAGCAGGTAAGACTTAGCAAGTCTCACATTTGTCTATTTACCCAAATTCAGGTTTGCCCTATTAGGGGGGATCAAATGCTCATATTATTTTCCTTCGAGCCACACTTCACCCTGTGGCTTATTTTCCTTCAATTTTTTTCAACAGAGCCAAACAAACAAATACTAGGTAATTTTTTAAAAAAAAATTCCCCATTAAGTCAGAATAGCCACTACAAAGAACACTATATATTTCCGGAGAGTGCCTTTCACTTAAATTAGTCAAGAAAAACCTCGAAAGAAAACCTCCATATTTAAGTGACGGCTTTCTAGTCATCCTTAAAGTTCTCAAAACAGCATTTTCCCTTCTTTCTCCTCACCCCCTTTCTTTCTTTTTTTAGTTGCTGGCTTTAAATCTTTTAAAATCTTGTAACCTTCGGAAAGCAACAGCATCTTCTCTCAGCCCCGGACTTTTCTTTTGGAACCTTCCTCTAGGTTCGCCCCCAGCGCGTCCCGCCCGAGCGCCTGCTCTCCCGGCCAGGACGCAGAGCCCCACGTCCACACCACCTGGCCCCCAGAGTGCTGCTGGAGACTCCACTCTGATCCCTCGGGGGTCTAGTCCAGCAAGGGACTGCTTACCCCAGCAAGGAGCTGCTGACCCCGGGGTCCTTCGAAGGGTTCCCCGCTAGTCCGGGGGAGGGGTGCAGAAAAAAGAAAATCTCGAAAGCCGGACCCCCCCCCCAGGTGTCCCCTTACCTGGGGCGCGGACTGCCCCCGTCCCGAACGTGGCATGGGATGTCCCAAGTCCCGGAGTTCCGCACACCCTCCAACCTCCCTCCCCGGGAGCTAGCCCCGAGTAGCCCGGGCACCTTCCGCAGCCGCCTCCCCCACAGCCCAGGTGGGAGCCCGCGAAAACCGCCAACTAGAGCCGAGACTCGTTAAATTGCCCCCAGATCCCAGAGCCCGCGCTACCGCCCGCCCCCCAGCCCCGGGCTGGCTCGAAGGCTGTCAGTGGCAGCGCGGTCCTTCACCCCGGCGGTTTCCTTTCCCCGCCCGTCCCCGGCCCCGGCTTCCCCGCTCCTCCTATACCTGAGCCTCTCTGGAGAGCGAGTGAGAGCAATGAGGAGCTCCGGCGAGGAGGAGGCGGAGGAAGGGGCGGCCCAGGCCTCCAGCTCCGCAAGCTCACTCCGGCTTCTCCAGGAGGTAGCGCCCGACTGAGCAGAAACTGCCCTGCTCCGCCCGCAACCTAGAGACCGAGCCTACTAGCTAGCACTCGCCACCACCGCGGCCGCAGATCTTCCCGCGAGATCCCGGCCCGGGGAAGGGGCAGAGACGGCGGGAGTAGGCGGGGAAATTGGAACGACTGGTCCGCTTACCAATCAACGGTGAGTCATGAGGAGGCGGGACTCAAAACCTCCTCCCGCCAATTGGAAAAGATGACAGGCGGGGCCATTACCCTCCAATAGAATTTAGCGAGAAGGTGAAATTGGAAGGGGGTGGAAATAGGTGGTTGACAATACTAGGCGGGAGAGAGGTACCCCATTGTAGCAGGGTAAACCCGTCAGGTAGTTGAACTTGGGGTTGGAGCCTCTCGGCCGCCGTAGACACACCTGAGGCTCGCGGCTTGGAGTGTCCCAGGGTAGCTGACAGCTGTCTTCTCTGCACCTTAAAAAGATACAGTCCCCTCTTTCCTCTCGTCGTTTTCTTTCCTCTATAAAGCGCTTCACGCGCCCCCACCCATCACCGACCCCCGCCCCAACCCGAAGCCTCTAAACTGATCCATTGTTCTTTCCCGCCCGGCCTACGACCCGCTCTTTGTCTATTCCTTTAGTCTTCTAAGGCTCCTCCTCACCTGCCTCAGCATCTGCTCCGCCCTGGCCCCACCCCAGGCACCAGCACAGCCTTGCCCGAGCTTCTCCCGGGAGAGTCGTGTCCCGGCTTTGCTCCTGGGAGATTCTCCATGTCCTCCTCCCTCACATTCTTGGTCCTTTGCTGTTTTTCGTTACGAAACCGCGAGCACCCCCGCCCGCCCCTCTGCCTTTTCTGGCACCCCGGAGCCTGAGATTGCAGCACCGGGGGATGTCAGAGCTGACGGGGACCTTGGAGACCTGATGTGACAGAGGAGGAAGCGGATGCCCTGTTTGTTCTAACCTTACATTTTCATCTTCCCCAGGAGTTCTTAACCCTTCTGCGAGTATCTATGAAGGACCCCTTTAGTAACATGGTGAGAAAAAAATTGCTTTAAATGAATGGAATAAAATATACCGGGTTGCAAAGGTAACGGATCGTATCGAATAATGCAGTGATCAAAATGTAATTGATAAGAGTACTCAACCCGGTGTCAAATACTGCCTCTACCGCTTACTATCTGTGTGACCCTAGGCAAATCTCTGTTTGCCTCGATTTCCTTATCTATAAAACTAAGATAACAATAGCACCTCCTTCCCAGGATTGCCGTAAGGATCATTGCAAAGCACGTTGACTGGGACATAGTGCTACATAAACGTTACCTATTGTTATTTAGGAGATAGAATACCGAAGTTGGAGTCAAGAAGCCATGAGCTCGAATCCTGCCAAAAGCAGTCACTAGCTGTGTGATCTTGCGGTCTCTTAACTACTCACAGCCTCAGTTTTCTCTTCATCTGTCAAATGGGAATAATAACACCCACTTCACGGTTTCGAGGATCAAACAAGACAATGTATATCTTTTACAAACTTTAAAATGCCATATATGCTAGCTATCATTAGTAGTATTATATAAACAAGTTCACATCACTGATCTTAATCAATTACTAGACAATTAAATGCCTATTACCTGTCAGGTATTGGAAGACAAGAGTAAAAAGGCAGCTCCTGTCCTCAAGAACTTATAACTTAATGGGGAAGACAGCTTTCAAACCAAGTGGTACACAAGATAAGTAGGAAATAAGTAACAGAGGGAAGGTACTAAAATGAAGAGGGGTGGGTGAAAGCTTTTCGTGAGAGATGGGACTTTAATTGGGACTTAAAGGATGCCATGGAGGTTAGCAATGGTCGAGGAGAAGAGGGAACATTCCAAATAGAGGGGACATTGGCTCTCTATTATCTTCAAACGCTGTCTTTAACATTCAAAGCCCTTTATAATCTAGCTCCCTGTTACCTTTTCAGTCTACTTACTCTCCTACAAGTACTCTTCCCTTCAGTGACATTGGTCTCTTACTGTTCCACAAACAAAACATTCCATCTCTCAGCTCCCATTCTTGGTATTTTCTCTGGCTATTCCCCATGCTTGAAACACTTTCTTTCCTTCCCTTTAACTATCAAAATCAATGGCTCCTTTAAGTTTCAGCTGATGATAAATTGCCAGGTGGCAAATAACTCCTCAGAATTAAGAGAAATACACATATTTACCCTGGCTTAGAGAAAGTGGCAAAAGAAACTTTTGAGGTGAGACTACTCCATATTTTCTTTATTTGAGTTATTGAATAATTAGGATAGGATGTCAGATTAAGGGGGTGGGAGAGAAGACTATCTTAACTTTGAGATCACTTTTTTTTCTTGGTGTTGCTCAGATCTTCTCTATTCTGAAGATTAGGTATGATCTGGGTAAAGGTATTTCTCAGTAGTTAATTTTGTCAGAACATCTGAATATCTAGGTAGGACTGAAGATCTAAGATAATGGTGGCCTTTGAAATATAATCAGAATAAAATACAAACCAAGAGTCTACATTTATTTACACAACCTTATAAACTCCAAGTCTTTGATCTGTAAGGTTAGTTTTAAATGTTGGAAGGAGAAAAGATTGATCTCCTAAATTCACAGCACATAAGTTTTGTCTATTCCCTTCACATGAACTAGATCCTAAATTCAGTTGTTTCTATGCTGCTGGAGTACAGAAACTTTCAGCACTGTTTTGGTGCTGGCAAATTTTAGCCAGGATAACTTACTATAGCTCTATATTCCTTACCTGAATAGATAGATCTTTGATTATCGTAATGGGGAAAAGTTTGGAATTTGGAAGCCGAAGCTAAGTATTTGAATTCTGACTTTAAAATGTATGGAATATTCTTAAGCGATTCATTCAGACTTTTTGAGTCTCAGTTTCCTCATCTATAAAAGAAGAGGATTAGACTAGATGATATTTCAGGGCCTTCTCTGTTCAGTCAACAAGCTACAATATCCATCCAAGGAAAACCCATCAGCATGTTGAGGGACCTGGGATTATAAAATGTAAGAATTGAATGAAGAAGAACCAGAAATGTTTCAAGAAGAAAATTACAGGATACATGATGTTTTTGAAGGGTAGTCAGGTGAAAGAGAAATGCCACTTTTCCTACTGGTCCTCAGAAGGCAGAACCAAGAGAAGCAATAGCTACAAATTTCAGAGAAGTCAGTTTAGGCTCAACATAAGGGAAAACGCTTAAAATTAATAAAAAAGGAAACACCACACCTCACAGGGTACTGGACTTTGTGTGAGGTCTTCGTTGTAAGGTACCTTTATAGCTATCTATTCAATATACAATTATCCCTTCCATATCAAGGGGTTTGAGATTAGGATCTCCTTAATCTGGAAAAATCTGCATAAAATTTTTTGATGCTTCAATTCAGAAAAGAAGTTTTTTTTTCTTTTATGGTATGTTTATAGTACATTATTATAAAATTTGAGTGGATATTATACAATACTATAAATATGCATTTCTGAGTTTTAAAACTTTTTCTGTTTCATCTACTGGCCTTTGCATGTTGTCTCTGGCTTCCAAATTTAAAAAATTCCCATTTAATTTCTTATGCCATTCCATCATCTATTGAAACTGCAATAGAGACAGTCACAATATGGAAGGGATAACTTTGTTAAACTAGAAAGTCTTTGAAGTCCTATCTAATTTTGAAGCTAGGTTATATATTTCCCAATTTTTACCACCAATAAAAATTTATCCATACTTCTTCCATAAATCTTCAAGATATTACTAAGTGCTATGGATGTGGCCAGATGGAAGAAGAAGGGACCCAAAAATGTAGAAGTTACCAGCCATCTCTATGCTTATGGGCCTTAGAATCTAGTGGAAAAAGCAGGATTATCAAAACATGACAATAAAATAAAGCTTTAAAAATGACCAGAATTTACAAAGCAAATTCAACAGTATTCATTTTGAGAAGCTATGACTTCAGGGGTTTTTTCTTTGCTGAAAATATTTTTAGAACTCCTTTGGGGGCAGTTAAGTGGTGCAGTGGACAGAGTACTAGTTCTGAAATCAAGAAGACCTGAGTTCAAATCTGACCTCAGACACTTAACACTTCCTATCTGTGTGACCTTGGGCAAGTCACTTAATCCCAATTGCCTCAGGGGAAAAAAAATGTAGAACTCCTTTGGTCTTCACAGCTAATTTATACGCTATAAAAGAAATTTTATCCCTGGTATTTTTAAAGTATATATTTGCTTTTTGTTGTTTTTGTTTGCTTTTTGCAAAGCTGTTATTCCCCTATTTGGTTGCCTACCTTACTCATTAAATTGAGTGATTTGATTTTTGGCAATTTCCAAAAAGTTATAATCAGCCTTAAAGCATAGCGATTAACTGGAAAAGATATTCAAAGGATATAAGTGCAACTAGCATTTCTAATCATATGAAAAAAATGTTCTAAATCACTATTGATTAGAAAAATGCAAATTAACACAACTCTGAGGTACCAATTCACACCTCTCAGATTGGCTAAGATGACAGAAAAAGATAATTATAAATATTAGAGGGCATGTGGGAAAACTGGGTGTGAGCTTATCCAACCATTCTGGAGAGAAATTTGGAACTATGTCCAAAGGGCTATCAAACTATGTATAACCTATGATCCAGCAGTGAATCTACTAGATCTTTATTCCAAAGAGATCATAAAAAAGAGAAAAGGACCCACATGTGCAAAAATGTTTGTACCCACCCTTTTTATAGTGACAAGGAACTAGAAACTGAGTGAATATCCATTAGTTGGGGATGGCTGAATAAGTTGTGCTATATAAAATGCAATGGAATATTATTGTTCCAGAAGAAACAATCAGCAGGATGATTTCAGAAAGGCCTGGAGAAACTTACATGAACTGATGCTAAGTGAAATGAGCAGAACCAAGTGAATATTGTACACAGCAACAACAACATTATGTGATGATCACCTTTTATGGACTTGGCTCTTTTCAATAATAAGGTGATTTCAGCCCAATTCCAATAGACTTGTGATGGAGAGAGCCATCTGTCCAAAGAAAGGACTATGGGAATTGAACAGTCATGACATAGTATTTTCATCTTTTTTGTTATTGTTTACTTGATTGTTTTTTCTTTCTTTTTTTTCTTTTTGATCTGATTTTTCTTGTAAAGCATGATAAATGTAGACATATGTTTAGAAGAATTGTGCATGTTTAACCTATATTGATTACTTGTCTAGGGGAGGGAGGAAGTGAAGAGGAGAGAGAAAAATTTAGAACACCAGGTTTTGCAAGGGTGTTGAAAACTATCTTTGCATATATTTTGAAAATAAAAAGCTATTATTTTTATTTTTAAAAAGGGCAGCTAGATGGCAAAATGTCAAGCCTGAAGTCGGAAAGGCTCATTTTCCTCAATGAAAATCTGGACTCAGATCCTTATTAGTTGTGTGACCTTGGTTAAGTCACTTAACCCTGTTTGCCTCAGTTTCCTCATCTATAACACGGTCAAGAGAAGCAAATAGCAAACCATTCCTGTGTCTTTGTCAAGAACATCCTAGATTGGGTCACAAAAGGTCAGACGTGACTAGAAAATGTTTGAACAACAAACCCAAAAGCAAAAGATATTCAAAATGTGCCACCAATTCTGAAGGAAATTTCCTAAGTCATTGGCTGTCTGAATATTAAAGCTAAAAGAATCCTTTCATACTAAAAATGTTTCAATACAAGTTTCATTGGAATAATATCACACAGTGAATTAGACTTGAATAAGAAGAATTGTAATATGCATAAATGGGACCAAGAGGATGAGTCCATTCCAAAGATGGAGGTGTACAAAGAAATAGTGGCAGAAGACAGCAAAATGATGAGAGGGTATAACAAAACAGTCCAGTTTGATTGGAGGGTAATGTATATAAAAGAAAGTATAGTGCCCTAAAGCAAATCTAAAAAGATAGGTTCGAACCAAATTGGGAAAGGCCTCAAATATCAGGTTAAGGAACTTATAGTATTCAATAAACAGTGTAAGCCACTGATTTTTAGGAAGGGATAGATGTGATCAGATCTAAACATTGTAAAGATTATTTTGGAAACTATATGAGAATGAATGGGATAGACACTGGAGGCAGGAAATGTAGTTAAAAACTTTTTATAATAGTTTGCATAAGAGGTAAGGAGGGTCCTGAGCTAGAGTAGTGTTCGTAAGAGTGTTAGGGATAGAGCCAAAAATGTTGTCGAAAAAGAATCAATAGAAGTTGGAAACTAATTGATTAGGGAAATTCATTTCAACATAAAATTTTTTTGGCACCTACTATATACAAAATACTTAATTTGGCATTAGATAAAGATAAATAATGAAAAATAATCCATGTCATCAAGAAACATACTAGGAGAAATAATATGTAAAAAAGATAAGTAAAAGTAAATCTTTTAATAACTTGAATTCAACAACTTAGGAGTCATGTAACTATATGAAGGGGAAAGAAAATGAAGGATGAGACTAGAAGATGCTATAGTAATGCCATTAAAAGAATGTATTGAATGGAAAGGCAGAACAGGATGAAATGCATTTGAGGTATGGAAATCCAGATATGCTATTGGAAGTGTCCATTGCACATATGAAAGTAGAGCACATTTGAGAGATATTAAAGATTTGGGAATCATGTGCATCAAAGAAATACTTGAAATTATGGAAGCATGCACAATTGCCAACAAAGAGGGCATGAAAACAAAGGGCAGAAGACAAACTTTTGGGTGACATTTAGAAAAGAACCAGTGAAACAAGATGCAAACAGAGAAAACAAGGAACCAAGTTGCAAATGAGCAATATGTGAAAGCACTTTACACAGTTGTAAAGCATAACTCAAATGTAAAGTAATCAAACTCTTGAAGGATAAATAAAACATACGTAATTGTAGAAGAAGGAAAAAAGCATTCCTATTAGGGCAACAGCAGAATTATGAATGCTCAAGCTATGTCCAGGATCAGTGTAGGCATCTGTCTAGCCAAAAGTTCTTGTAAGGAAATAGGAGAAGACAGGATTGGAATCTGATTGTAGGGGGTTTAGAATACTAAAGTGAATCAGTTCTTTATTTTGTAGGCAAAGGAAAGTCATTGAAGGGTTTTAAATGAGAAGTGGCATAGACAAAATGGTCATATTCCCTTTAGTAATACACAACTACTACTTGATGAATGAATAAGGAACTGGGGTTTTGCCCACAGTGGGTACTTAATTAAAATTTTTTTCAGAATGTGGAAGTGTTTGCTAGTATATTCTGAAAACAGTATTATAATTTTACTTCTGTCCATACCTTTCATGGCAGGATAGGAGCAGAGCTAAAATCCAAGTTTCCAAAAATTCAATTTTGTAACCTATACCATCTTTTGAATTCAAGATTGACGTATCATAAATTTAGGTTTTGCTGAACTTGAGAGAGAATGTAAAAATCTGTGTGTAGGTCTCAGCTTGGAAATAAAGTATAGAACTTCCAAATATGACTTCTATTTTTCCTCTTTTTTTCTTTTTCTTTTTTTTTCTTTTCTTTTCTTTTCTTTTTTTTTTTTTTTTTTTGCTGAGACAATTGGGGTTAAGTGACTTGCCCAGGGTCACACAGCTAGAAAGTGTTAAGTGTCTGAGGTAAGATTTGAATTCAGGTCCTCCTGACATCAGGACTTGTGCTCTATAGACACTGTACCACCTAGCTGCCCTCCTAATGTGACTTCTAAATAAAATTGAGTCAAATAATTATTTGATAGTTTGCCATACCTTTATGTTGAAGCTATTGTAAAACTTTGAAAACAACACTGGTAAAAAGTCCCGTCAGACATAGTAAAGGTTGAGAATTCTGCTTATAAGGGATCACATTGTTTAGCTGATCTTCATGCCATCTGCCTTTGTGTGATGCCGTTATATTTCCTGGCCTACCAGAAGATGATTTAGTTCTCTCAGCCTCTCCATCTGGTCCATATTGCTTCATTCCTCACTGTCATTCTCTAAAAGCTCCCAAGGAGCTAGGGGTACCTGTGAGATTAGTATAAAAGCCCCAGTCTTGGGATCTTGCCAGGGAAGTCTGAGTGTCTCTCAACTGTGAGTGACTCACACTCAGTGTTAGTTGTTGCAGCATGAAACTTTGGAGTGAAGCCCGTCTCAGGGAGGGTACTACATTCAGCCTCAATCTCACCATCTGTAGCTACTCCCTGCCAACCCAGAGCCAAACAGAATCAGCAAGCTTCTCATTCTGGTTTCACCATCTGCTGCCTGTTCTGTGTGCTGACCAACCACATTTTGTGTGAGAACTCTGAATGCCTATCTCTCAGTTCATTTTCCATCTTAGAGTGTGCTTTCCTAAAAAGGATACTCTTGATAGCCACCTCCCAAAACTGAGTTGCTAATCTTCAAGGAAGAAGGTGTCACTTCGAAACTAGCCTTCTCAAACCCTACTCTCATTCCATCATTATGAGATCCCAGAGAAGCACATAGCTGGGTGGCTCAAGTTTTCAGGATTAATGCTAAGCAGACTAAATTATTTTTACTCTATTCCTTGGTTACAGTTTTGTAAATATGTATCACCAGAGAGGTTGGGTGAAGGGATATGAAAAGATAAAGATAAAAGAATCTTAGACATTGTATGACCCACTTCATTTCATAAAGGGAGAAATTAAAGCCTGAAAGGGAAAATATGTAGAATCAGTCAGTGAGTCTACAAATATTTATTAAACATTTACTTTGGGCTTGGAAGTGTACTAAGTCCTGGGAATACAAGGACAAAGGTCTAGTCTGAAACTTCAAGGAACTCTCAGGGTAACAAGAAATCCCATACATCCCCCACACACACACTTACGTCTACATACAAACTTAAAGGATATTGTATACTCTGTTTTGCCATGGTAGGTAATATGTCTACATGTGGCTCATAAGGAAGTATGAACAGATATCTCTAGTGTCTCCTCATATTACCCTTTCCAAGGGAAAATTTGATTCTTGCCAGGAGGGGAAACAGGAAATCAAGGTCAGAGGCTAACAACTCTGTTGTCCTTGGAAAAAAAGGTACCAGGTTAGAATTATATCCACCCACCCATCTTAAATATTCTTAGTCTAAGGAAAATAATTTTAAAATTCAAGCTGAGTTCCTAGATCACTATCCCTTGAAGGGGAAGGAGTAATCCTAGCTATATATGCAAGGTTTGACTTCCTTTCAACAAAATGTCTTTCACAAAGAGTACATACACATAGTAAACTCAGTTATCCAAGATATACTTCCAAGATATGTAGATGAGAATATGTATCAGACAAAACACAGAATGAATGAGCTTTCCCAATGAGAATGAGAGATCTCAACTCAATCAAGAGAAAGAATCCCAGTTCTCCCCACTCAGGAGGGAAGTCTTTAATATATTAAATTAGGAATAGATAATGGGGGCATAAGTTTCCCAAAAGTCTTTCTCTCCCTTCAGGGACCTGAAAAGAATATGGAAGTCAAAAGACCAGGACCTTTCTTAAGTGTCCCCAATTATGTCCCTATCTCAGGAATAGAATATTAACCTCCACCAATGAGGAAAAGTTATACAAGCTATATATACAGTATAAAATGGAAGGCAGTCTCAGAGGAAAGACATTAGTGGGAAATGGGGTGGAAGAGGATAGGAAGAATACAGAAAAGAAAGGCCTCCTTTAGAAGGTAGCATTTGAGCTGAGTCTTGAAGTAATCTAGGAAAGGCAGAAGGATGAGGTGAGGAAATAGAGCATTCCAGACATGAGATGATAGGTAGAGTAAAGACACAGAGTAGAGATGTAGAAAGGGTTGTCCCCCCAATATGTGGCATAAGAGTGTTATAGTGTGGTTCAGAGGAAACAGAATAACTATCTCAAATCTCTTCTCCAATCTTCTTCAAGGGAGGCTTTAATTCCTTTCAGGAGGGGAAGCAGGAGGTTAAGACGAGTAGCTTAGCCACTGTGCTCTGAGAGAAACAGAGATAGAGACAGAGAGAGACAGAGACAGAGAGAAGAGACAGAGAAACAGAGAAAGACAGAGACAGACAAAGACAGACAGACAGAAAGAGACAGAGACAGAAAGAGAGAGACAGACAAAGAGAGACAGAGAGTGAGAGACACAGAGAGAGATAGAAGAAGAAGAAGGAGAGAGGAGGGAGAGTGTGTGTGTAAGAGTAGGGGGAGTAGAATTATATCTCTGCTCCTTTAAATATTACAAGACTAGGGGAAGTGGTTTTCAAGTTCCAGCCAACTTCTGATTGCTATTTCATTATTGGGGGAAGCAATAACCCCAGCTCAACATGCAAAGCTTGACTCCCTTCCCACTAGTTCCACAATAAACACACATAGCAAATAGCAAAGGACTTCATTTATCCAAGTCAGTAATAAAACAGAAATCAAATAAAGCATTCATAGGAAAATATATACCAGATACATACTGAAGGAGCTCTTCTATTGGGAGCAAGGTAACTCAGCTTAGTCAAGAGAGATTGTGAGATCTCACACAAAAGGAAGTTCCCAAAAGTCTCTAATATGCAAGAACTCCACCAATGAGTTTTAGGACTCAGAGAAGGAAGGCATATCATGTGGGAGTGTGAAAAGACTGGAAAAGTAGGAAGAGGAGAGATTGTAAAAGACTTTAAAAGTAGGTATAAAATTTGAAGCAAGTCCTAAATATGCAAGTTGGGATGTTATAACTATCAACTTGCATGTCAGCTTCCCAGGATTTTATTTTCCTTTCAGTAACCTGAAGTAGGGTTAGCATCTCTCTCAAAGCTAGAAGTCAGAAGTGCTCAAAACAGAGACCGAAGAGATTCAAAGAGTGTTGGGAGACTTTAGGAGTTTGAAGATAGGAAATTTCCCTTTTTTTCTGCCCTCAGTACTTCTGCCTGTCCCTCCTGCAGACAGAGGCCATTGATTTCCATCAATAAAGAGAGAGAACTATACCAATGAGTTTTAGGACTCAGAGAAGGAAGGCATATCATGTGGGAGTGTGAAAAAACTGGAAAAGTAGGAAGAGGAGAGATTGTAAAAGACTTTAAAAACCAAATACATTTTATGTTTGATCCTGGAGAAAATAGGGAACTATTGAACTTATCCAAAGTGCTTTCTTCACAAGATGATTATGAAATTCAATGATATGTAAAAAACTCAACCTTCTGATGGAATTAATTGGTTCATTCTTGTAATTCTATACTCCTCCTAATCAGACAGGAAGCTTCCTGATAGATGACATGACTTCCTCCAGACGAATGAACAACTGAGCACAGTTTGTTCTAAGGTGGAGCATATAGAGCTTGATCAGATATAGGAAACCACATAGCCATCCACTGCATCCCTGGACATCACCAGTCATCCTGACTTTTGTCTTGCTACTGGACTTTGACATCTCTGGAGGGGAAAGTGAGGCTAACAATTTGTCTTGTTCTACTTCTCTTAAATTTGGTTCTCCAAGGGTTAAAATCACCGAGTGATATTGTTGATCCTCTTCTAAAAGTAAGGGCAAACAACAATTGAGCTAAATTTTCTTTCCCTACCAAGGAAAAATAAAGAAAATATCAAATAACTATACTTGTTTATTATATTTTTAATACTTAGGATTATAGTTTAATCTTGTAATCCAACTTCTTATTTTTCAGGTGAGGAAACTGAGGCCCAGAGAGGGGAAACCATTTGCCCAAGATCACTAAAGTAGTGAATGGCAGAGCCAATATTCAACCTCATATCCACTGATTCCAGATGCAGGGCTTTCCCTACTGTACCAAGTAGTAGTTCCTAAACATCAAAAAGATCAAAATTCAAACGAATACATTGGTCACCTCTAGAGTTAACAAAAGAAAACCCTTTCACCTCCATTTATGATGATGAATAGCAATATTCCTGGACAGCTGCTAGGTCTAAAAATAAAATTTAAAAAACAGGTTTCTCAGACTTAAGTATTATCCTCCACCTTGACAAACCCCACCCCCAACATTGTTCACCTTCATTACTTGAGCCAAAGAATAAGTCAGATTAGGTAGCCATTACACACTGGTAACATGCCTAGGGGTCCTAGGTAAGCAGAGGCTACCTGGGTAGTAGAAGCAAAGCAGAAAACAGCAGAAATCTTTCATGGTTGGAAGTGTGATCTACTGAAATATTTTATTTTCATTCTGCAACCAACCTGAACATTTTATGTTGATGTTCCTGTCACTGTTACAGGCACCAAATCCCAGGTGGCAAGGCTGAAGGGGAGATGTGTTGGGAATACAGATAAAAGTAGGTATAAAATTTGAAGCAAGTCCTAAAGCTTCTCCTCTCCCTCCTTCTCACCCCTCCAGCTGCCCAGTGCAATCTCATTGTTCTTCTCTTAAGCCTGGTTAGAAGATTCTAATGCACTAAATCCATTTATTCACCTGGAATAAGCTCTCTCATCTCAAAGCCTTTCATTAATGACCTTTAGACTTATACAGGCTTTATTTCTGGCTCTTCCCCTGAGACATCATTTACACTCTGACTTTTCTTATTGGCACTACCTCATGAATGATTAGAATGCTTTGACCTTGGTTCTGATTTAATTCTTGTGGACTTTAATACCTACCCAGGAACTACTATTGCTCTAGTAAATAAAGAATTCTTAAGACATCCAAAAGACAAAAGGGAACATTTGTAGCATCTAGAAAGCATGTTTTATTTCAGTTAAGCTACAAATATTAAGTGTCTACTAGTACAAGGCATTCATCTTAGTAAAGACAATACAAAAATAGTGATAGGCCCTGCTTCAAGATGCTTGTAGTCTAGTAGGATCCAATTGATTTGAATTAAATATCTGTGATTTTATTTTATCTTCTTTTTCACATAGCAATTAGAAACACTAATAAATATAATATAAGAGAAAATGAGAAAGATGCAAAGCAGAGGTCCAGAAAGAATAAAATGGGAAATTTGGAGAGAGGAAAAGTGATCACTTTCAATTGGGATTCAAGAGTAATTTGGTGAAGAAAATAGCATTGGAGCTGAGATTTGAAGGGAGAATACAGACTTCATTTCAAACCTCTTCAATCAATGGAAAGAAAGAGATTCAAGAGAATTATAAGAACATTTCCCCAACAACAACAACCATACTCCCCCCATGCTCTGAATAACTAATAAGAGAAATGCAAAATGAACAGTTTTGAGGATTTGCTTCGCACCCAGCAAATTAGCAAAGCTGGAAGTGTGGAATTGAATTTTCTCAATTCAATTCAACAATGATGCATTAATGCCTTATTTGTAGAACTATAATTTGGTCCAACCATTCTGGAAAGCATTTTGAAGTTGTGCAAAGAAAATTACTAAAATGTCTGTTTTTCTGACTGAGATAAGTGTGAGAAGATTTATATAAATGGGTGTAGAGTGAAGTAAGCAGAGGTGAGAAAACAATAAATACAATGATTAGAAGAATATAAATGGAAAGAACAATAAAACAATGAAAAATTAATGTAAAATTATAATGACCAAGATTGGCCACAAAAAAGATATTAAAAGGCATGTGCTTTTCTTTTTGGCAGAGGTGGGGGACTATGGGTATGGAACATGGTAGATAACCACACTTTTGTGATGGTTAGGTTTACTGATTTTTTTATTTATTCTTTGTTATGGCATGGCTCTCTAAGAGGGGGAGTGGGGAGGCATTCATTGTTAAGTGTTGATAATGTATAAACAAAATATGTCAATATTATTTTAGAAAAATATCTAGGAGAGAGAAGGGATAATTAATGAAAGATCCTAGAAGAGGTGATAGAGGAAATACAGGAATGAAGCATAACAGTACAGATGGAAAGGTTAGTATTGTTAAGGAAGTAGCCAACATTTTGTTCTGAATCTGATGTAAAGTCTCAGAGAAAGATGTAATTGATGATTGTATAGACTTGTATATGTAATTAACCTCTAATTAGTGATAAATACAAGGGGTCAAATGTGTCATTACTTTAAATAATAAGTCTAATTAAACAGAATGAAGTAGTTATTTCCTATACTGTCTTTTTCTTTTTTTATTTCTCTTTTTTCTATTGCTAGTTTTTAATATTTATCTGAAAGTACTATTTTCATGCTAGTTAGGGGAAAACATTATTTTGTCAAGACCTTTTCTTCAATGTAGTGACTACCAACTTTTCTTAATTAAACATTAACTATACCAAATGCTAGATTCCAAAAGCAAACGCATAACAAAATCATGCCTTTAAGGATGTTATATTTTCTTTGATTTAGAACTGGAAGGGATCTTAGAATTCAACTAGTCTACCCCTTCCCTCATTTTATAGATGAGGAAATTGAGGCTCAGGGAAGTTCAATGACTTGCTTAAAGTGAAAAGGTAGAAAAGGATATAATTAGGATTTGAACTCTGGTTCTTTGACTTCAAAGTCAGATCTCCCTGTTATTTTATTTTATTTTTTTTTACTTTAAAACTTGTAGTTCTCTCCATCCCCAACTCTAACTATAGATATCCCTGGCTGCTTGTCTCCTACAGGAAGCCTTCTTACTTCGATGTCTTCCTTTTTGTAATTATTTCCCAGTTGCATATATATATTTGTATATATTTATTGTATATATGCATATATGTATATATTTGCATTTTGTTTCCCTCATTAGATTGTAATATCCTTACGAGCAAAAATTATTTTTTCTTTTTTTATATCCTTACCTCTGCACAGTGTCTAGCATTTATTAAATGCTTAATTAAGATTTATTAAACTGATTTGAATTAAATATTTATGATTTTATTTTATCTTCTTTTTTACATAGCAAGAATATTAAGTTAATATGCTTTAGTTCCTATGATAGTATATCATTGGACAAGGATCTTACATTTAGAAAACCAAAAACTAAATTGTTTACAAATGCTTTTCAAATCCTTAGCACTCTCTAGCCCACTTCCCTGTGTTCCTTTTTCTTTGAATTTTATGTCAGTACAGAGGCAACAAATAAACACAAAATGAAACAGATATACTCTTGTTTCCATAGTGATCTATCTTCATCATTGATAATAAGAAAACCAGGGTCATTAGATTCTTTCACCCCTGCCTGATATGTGAGGAAGTGAAAATGGCAATTAAATAGATGGGGAAAGTGGTTGGATCTGACCAAAGACATACACAAGAAGTCTTAAAGATTTGTTTCTAAGAGATTTTGAACATAATTAATGAGTAGATTGCTTTAGGTGGTTTCAACCTGTGTTCTGCCTCAAAAGGCCTTTATAAAAATGCCATTCTTCTCTTGGTAATGATATCTCATCCATGTAATTCCAAAATGGCATTATTTCTTTGGTGATGTGCATCATAGAATATCCATATCTCCTTAGGCATTTGACAAAAGGGAAATAACATGGTACAGAAGGAAGAGCCCTGGCCCAGGAATCAAGAGACCTGGGTCCTAGTTTCTGGTTCTACTATAGCACTCTCTGGATCTCCTTTCCTTTTTCTTTAAAATAAAATATTTAGAAAAAATAAAAAGTCCCTTTCAGATTTCATATTCTTTCATGGAAATATAAATGTAACCTTTCGCACCCTGGCCCCCTTTCTCTGCATTCTTTCCCTCCATTCTGTGATATCCTACTTCAGAAACTGAGCAGTTTTTCTCTGCCCTTCTTCACTTTCTCTCATCATAAAAAGTGTCACTAGAAAAATCTACTCAGTCATTTGCTTTGTCCTCTTTTCAAACAAAAATTTTAAATGTTATGGGTTGGAGAGGAAAGTGATTTTAAAAGAGGGGGTGAGAGTCTGGAAATGCATTAGAGTTCTTGTGATCTGGCTCCCAGTCCTTCAAATGCATAGAAAGTATTTATGTGACATTGGATTTAACATATAATTTAACATATTTAATATGTATTAGATTACCTGCCATCTAGGGGAGGTGGTAGGGAGAAGGAGGGGAAAATTTAGAACACAATGTTTTGCAAAGGTTAGTGCTGAAAAACTATCCATGCATATGTTTTGTAAATAAAAAGCTTTAGTAAAAAAAAATTTTAAAAGAAAGTATTTATGTGCATTGCAGAAGTGGGGAGAAGACAGTGCAATGTTCAAACAAGGAAGCAGGGAATGTCTCTCAGAGAATATCAGGAGGGGTACCATGTGTTAATGCCTCTTATGATTAATTGTTTCTTGAATACATGTTTAAGATCAGGTCACTGTGTAGCATACCTATCTTTTGCTTAGATAGAAAGACATGTAGCCTCTGCCAAAGGAGGTCAGCAAATAATCTAGATAGTGGCAAATCAAAAAGAAAATTGTTGGGAATATTGGGCTCAGTATTATTTAGATAAAATGTCAACTTATATGTTATATAAAAAATCAAGATAGTCGCAAAGACTCATCAAGCAATAAATTGTTAATAAAATTGATTCTTTGTCTCTCTGTCTCTGTCTCTGTCTCTCTTAAAATTTCATAGAATTACAGAGTGTCAGCTGTGGAAAAGACCTTTGCAGGCTTATAGACCAACTCACATATTTCACATATGAGGAAACGGAAGCCCAGAAAGTTTCTGTAAGCTAAAAAAGAGTAAATCATGTTTTCCTTATTGTATGTTTCAATTAAATATTTGTTTATTTTTCTGTTTCCTCAGTCAGCTTAAAATACTCCTGCAATAGTAAACTCCCACTGCTAATGTAACTTGACCTTTTACTGATTTCAAACTGAGAGAAAGGGGAAAACAGTGAATTGCATAAATTAAAGCATTATATTAATTAAAGATTATTAGATGGGTAAAGAGACTTGCTCAGTGTAAACTGTTGTGCCCTGTGGTTATATTAACTCTAGAATTTTCAAGGGGATATGATTGAAAGGTCCAAAATTGGATATGGCGATTGGATATTTCTGCAAAACATGAACAATGTTAACAAGGATTTCTTTTCCCTGGTGTCTTCTCAAGATTGTTTCCATGGTGATCCACATTGTTTTGTCTAAATTATTCCTCATGCAGTTTTTCCTCCCTCATCTAGATATTTGCAAAGCAGCTATCACGAGAGTATCTCTTCTCTGTACAAGTCCCCTGGAGAGGAAAAAGTATACCTATTCAGTAGGGATGTGTGGGAGGCTGGAAGTGAGGGTAGAGGGACTATAAGAGGTATTTGATTTTCATTGTTTTTGTGAGGTCAGAGAACCTCATAAAGGTATCACTTTCATTCCCAGGGTTAACTTTCTTATTGGGAAGAGCCCCTAAAGTCCCAGACCCAGAGTTCCATGTCATATTATGGTTTCCTCATAGGTGAGCCATTTCATTGTAGTCTAGAGTCTCAGGGAGAAACCAAGAGATGTCTCATCTGGAATTATTGACTCTACTTTCTCTTGCAGGGCCATCCCTGGAGAGCATGGCTCTCCAGGATCTCCAACTGGTAACCATCCCATTCCTCTTCTCCCCAGTATAACTCCTTCCCATGCCTCTGCATTTGGGTACAGGTGAAATTAGCAAAGGGCAGCCTTGAAAGGGAAAGAGCAACTCCAAAGAACAGCCTTGGGGGTGTGGTGAGGGGAATGGGGACTGAGGGGAGGACAAGAAGGTTTGAAGTCTAAAAGGGGAGGAGGGGTCATAGTTGCTAGGCAGCAGACTCTAGTCCTTGTTGCCTTAGTGATGCTGAAAGGGGAGGAGGTGTTAATATGAAGATGAGCCTGAGGTCTCTTAACACCAGATGATGGAGCTACTTCTTTTTGCATCCTCTCAAAGATTGTGACCCTGTCTCACTGCAATTCTATCAGACAGATGCCCTCCTGCAGAGGTTCTTAACTTTTTCTTATGCCTTGGATCCCTTTGGCAGTCTAGTCTGGTGAAGCTTTTGAGCCCCTTCTCAGAATAATATTTGATAGTTCCATTCAAAATGGAATAAAATGCTATATTTCGATTAGAGATTGGCCAAATCAAAGATTACGCGGGCACACACACACACACACACACACACACACACACACACACACATATATACATTTTTTTACATTTTTAACCTTCAAGTTCGTGGTCTTTTTGAAGTGGATGGAATTTATGATGAACCTCAGATTAAGAACCTATCCCTGTTGAAACTCAGGATCCAGTCTCCCAAGTCAAAATCTTGGGGCAATTATTTACCTTTACCTATCTCTCACTTATCTTCTTACCCATTCTTGATTCCCATTTCGGATAAAAATATGAGCCAGGAGAATTAATTTAAATACAATTTTGTTTTTTAAAAAATCTATACTTAAGAGAGCGTCTCATGAAAGTCATCAGTCTGATTCTTATTTGATATTTACTGCCTTTTTCCCTATTCTCAAACAGATGAACAACAACATTTAAAAACATGTCACCAGGAATCTTCAACAAAAGGATAATTCTTTGCTTATTTTTAATAATAATTATGATTCATATTTTTGTTGCTTGAGGCAATTAGAGTTGAGCGACTTGTCCAAAATCACAGAGTTAGTAAGTGTTAAATATCTGAGATCAAATTTGTACTCAGTTCCTCCTGACTCTAAAGCCAATGCTTTATCTATTGCTCTATCTATGAGTTTTTTAGCTAATAAGTACTGGGGCTATGATTTGAACCCATATCTTTTGGCCCCCAGCTTCTTAAACTGTGGTTTGAGTCCATAAGGGATCTTGTAACTGAATGTGGGGGGTCACAGAATTGTGATTTATTATCAGTAAGTGTTTGATTAGAGTCATGTAAAAGGATAATGAGTGGAAAAAGTTTAAAAAGCCCTATCCTAACTACTTCATTCTGTTACTCCATTCTACTATTTTGGCTGAAATTTTTGGCTTCAAGTTGTCTGATATCTCTCTCTCAATCAAACAATAAAAACCAAGCACTGAGATTACTGAGAATCATTATCTAATGTCTCCTTTTAATGACTCCCTACTTTAGGCAGGAAAAGCAATCAAAGTAATTGACACACCCATAAAACTAAAAACTACATTCTGTACAGACAAAAGATTTATAGATGGGTCAAAAGATATGAACAATTTTCAAAAGAGCTTACAGTTATGAACTATCTGAAGAATTGCTCAAAGTCATTAATGATCAGATAAAATAAAATTTAAATAAATCTGACATATCATCCCATACTCATCAATGTATCAAATATAGAAAAAGATAGGAAAATTCAATACAGATAGAGCTGTAGAAAGACAATTACACTAATTCTCTGTAGTGGTACTATAATTTTGTTTTGGCAAACAATTTGTAATTATGTAAAAAAAGTTATTAATAGGTCAAAAATTATTAAATTGATCAGAGATCTCAAACTAGGTTTATATATCACAAAGAGCTTTATGACATCAAGAAAAGATCCATATGAACAAAAATATTCATAGTGACATTATTTGGAATAAGAAAAAATGGGAAATACAACATGTGCCCAGTGATTAAGGAATGGCTAAACAAAATGTGGCTTATGACTCTGATGGAACATTATAGCATTGTAAAAACTGACAGAAATGAAGAATTCAGAGCTACATGGAACAGAATCTAAAAGAACAGAGCCAAAGAACAGCATGCAAAATTATGAAAATAATACCTTTTTTTTTAAAGAAAAAGTAATTGTATCAAAAACAAAGCACAACCTAAGTCAAAGCTAAAGGATATATTCTTTCTGTTAAGTGGTCCTAGAATAATTTTGGAATATTCCTTGATACCAACTATTTCCAGAATCTCCCTTTGCCTCCATCACTCAGAAATCTTTCCTTTTTTAAAGTTCAATTTGTTAAAATTTTCCAAAATTCTTTTCCTAATTACTATTTCTAATTGTATTTCCCCCTGTTATTCTGTTCTCTTTTCTTTTATCCTGACTTTCCTCAAAAGTGTTTTCCTACTGACTACCCCCTCCACAAATATGCATTCTCTTTGATCACCCTCCCCTTTCTCATATCCCTTCCCCTTACTACTTTCCTTCAAGGTGAGATAGATTTTTATTCCCATATTAAGTGTGTGACTCCTCTTTGAGTCAATTCTGATAAGAATAAGATTCATATATTCCCTTGCCCCTCTCCTCCCTCTCCACTGTAAAAACTTTTTCTTGTCTATTTTATTGTAGATAATTTATGCCATTCTACTTATTCATTTACCAATTTCTCATTCCTCTCTCTATATTCCTTTTTTATTCCTTAATTTTATTTTTTTAGATATTATGTTTTCATATTGAACTCACAGCTGTGCCCTCTATTTATATATACCCTTTCTAACTGCCCTAATAATGAGACAGTTCTTATGAGTTATAGTATCATTCTCCCATGTAGGAATATAAACAGATAATCCTTATTAAGTCCCTTATGATATTTTTCTTAATTATTTCCTTATGCTTCTGAGTTCTGTATTTGAAAATCACATTTTCTATTCAGATCCAATCTTTCCATCAGGAATTCTTGAAAATCCTCTATTTCATTGAATTTCCACCTTTTTCCCTGAAGAATTATGCTCAGTTTTGCTGAGTAGGTGATTTTTGGTTCTGATACTAGCTCAATTGTTCTCTGGAATATTATATTCCAAGTCCTCTGATACTTGAATGTAAAAGCTGCTAAATATTGTGTTACTCACTGTGGCTCTATTATACTTGAATTGTTTCTTTCTGGGTGCATGAAAACTTTTCTCCTTGACCTGAGACTTCTGGAATTTGGCTATAATTTCTTGGGAGTTTTTATTTTGGGATCTCTTTCAGGAGGTGATTTGTGGATTCTTTTAATTCTATTTTGTCCTCTGGTTCTAGAATATCAGGGCAGTTTTCCTTGACAATTTCTTGAAAGATTATGTCGAGGCTCTTTTTTTGATCATGGTTTTCAGGTAAGGCTTAAAATTTTTAAAGTATTTCTCCTGAATCTATTTTCCAGGTCAGTTGTTTTTCCAATGAAATATTTCACATTGTTTTCTTTCTTTCTTTTTTTCATTATTTTGGTTTTATTTTATTATTTCCTAATTTCTCATAAAGTCATTAGCTTCCATTTGCTTAATTGAAATTTTCAAGGAATTATTTTCCTCAGGGATCTTTATTACCTCCTTTCCCATATGGCCAATTTTGCTTTTTAAAGCATTCTTCTCTTTATTAGGTTTTTGCATTTCCTTTTGTAACACTTTGATTTTCTTCTCAATTTTTCATCTTTTCTTATTTGATTTTCAAAATATCCCTTTTGAGTTCTTCCATAGCCTGAGAACAATTCTTATTTTTCTCGGAGGCTTTAAATGTAGGAGCTTTGGCTTTGTTATCTTCTAATGTATGTTTTGATCTTCCTTGTCACCATAGTACCTTTCTATGGTCAGAACCTTTTTCTATTGTTTGCTAATTTTCCTAGCTTATTACTTGACATTTAACTCTCTGTTAGAGTAGGGCTCTGTTTCCAGGGTGGAGGTTGCAATGTCCCAAGCTTTGGGGGTTTTGCACAATTACTTTCCAAGATCCTTCTAGGGACCATAAATTTTTAGTCCTCCTTAAGAGAAGTATGTTTGAGTGACCATACACATTCTTTTCTGCCCTGGAACTGTGAGGAGAATCCGTGCTCTGCTGTAGCTGTAAATTCTAGTGTTCTAAAACAACAGAGTCTTTCCTCAGTGCTAATAAAGAGACCTCCTGTGGGCTGAGGCATTCAGAAGCTGCTGCCACCACTGCCACCTATGCCACTTCTAGTTTGCTGGTTTTCCAAGGCCTTCTCACCCTAATAACTAACTTTTCCTGCTGATCTTTCAAGTTGAATCTGGTGTCTCTGGGCTGAGAGTATTCAGATTCAGAGGCCCCAAGATCCAATATTAATTTTGCTAGTACCTGGGTTGGGGTTGGAACTGGAGCCCTGGCTCAGCTTGTATGGCCTGCACCAGGACTAAGCACCCTCCTGTCCTCGTGACACAGACCTTTCCTGTTGACCTAAGTTGTCTTTGGCTGGAAAAACATCCCACTCCATCTTTTTTGTATTCTCATGCTCTAAAATTAACAAATTTTATAGTCATTATAAAAAGGGATTTGGCTAGGTCTGGAAAGAAACTTTACTTGCCTTTACTCTGCCATTTTTTTTTTTTATTTTGGGATCTCTTTCAGGAAGTGATTGATGGATTCTTTCAAGTTCTATTTTACCCTCTGGTTCTATAATATCAGGACAGTTTTCCTTGATAATTTCTTGAAAGAAAATGTCCAGGCTCTTTTTTTAAATCATGACTTTCAGGTGGATCAATAATTTTAAAATTATCCCTCCTGGATCTATTTTCCAGATCAGTTGTTTTTCCAATGAGATATTTCGCATTTTTAAATTTTTTTCATTTTTTTGGTTTTGTTTTATTGTATCCTGATTTCTCATGAAGTCATTAGCTTCCATTTGAATTATTTTCCTCAGTGAGCTTTTCTACCTCCTTCCCAGTTAACCAGTTTTGTTTTATAAGACATCCTTTTCCTCATTAGCTTTTTGTATTTCCTTTTGCACCTTTCTCAATTCTTTCTCTAATTTTTCCTCTATCTCTCTTACCTGATTTTCAAGAGTCCTTTTTGAGCTCTTCCATGGCTTGAGCTCAATTCTTATGTTTCTTGGAGGCTTTAGATATAAGAGCTTTGACTTTGTTATCATCTTCTAAGGATGTGTTTTGATCCTCCTTGTCACCATAATAACTTTCAGTGATCAGAAATTTATTTTTGTTTTCTGCTTATTTTCCTAGCTTGTTACTTGGCTTTTAACTGTTTTTTTAAAAATAGGAATTCTATTTCCAGGCTGAAGGATGCACTGTCCCATCTGTTCAGAGGTTTTGTACAGCTGTTTTCAGAAATCCTGTTTGGAATCTGACCACAAGCATTTTTTTCAGCCCTGGAGATGTTAGGTATGTCCCTGCCCCAAGTAGCTGGAAGATCTAGAGCACTGGCCCAGGCTGGGACTTCACTGACTGGGGCTGCACCCTAGACTCCCACTTCTCTTTGACCTTTTGAGTCCTCCCTGGTGTCCCCGCACTGATAGGTCCAGAAGCCATCAGGACTGTTGTCGATTTAGAGGTCCCTCCTCACTGAAGTTAGGGTCAGAGCTGGGACCAGATGGGCCAGCCTTGTATAAATAAATGCTCAGTCATTTCATCAAAGATTCATTTATAGGATGAGTAGTGGAGGTCACCAAACTTGGACAATTTTTGAATTTGGGAAAAAGAATGGTCCTACAAAAAACAAAATAATTATTTAAAATTTGTAAATTCTCTCTTATCCAGTGTAGTTAGGGAGTGGGAGTTCTGCTTAAGACACTATTCTGGGAAAGTCAAAAAAAGGAGCTTTCTCCTGACCTTGAGGGTCATAGGAGAGCTTTGCAGGGGTACTCAAACTACGGCCTACGGGCCAGATGCGGCAGCTAAGGACGTTTATCCCCCTCACCCAGGGCTATGAAGTTTCTTTATTTAAAGGCCTACAAAACAAAGTTTTTGTTTTAACTATAGTCCGGCCCTCCAACAGTCTGAGGGACAGTGAACTGGCCCCCTATTTAAAAAGTTTGAGGACCCTAAGCCTCTGGGTATAGATTTCTCACTCATCTGACTCATTGCCTCCACTCAGGTGCAATCTCAGAACTTCAGCATCTACCAATATCTTCAGTATTCTTCCAAGTGTAACCACCAGCTTTCTTTGTAATCCCTCACTCTCACAAGGCTTTAAAATATAGAGCTGCTTTATTTACATTATAAAGGTCACAGAAAGAACTTGAATCTAAGCCAACAGAGTCAAGAATAAACTCTTCCCTTAGCTTACCTTTTCTTTCAGAGACTTCTATAGTCCTCATTGTATGTAGTAGAAGGTAAAGCTCCAGCCAACATGTTTTGTCGCATTGTTTCTCTGCATCTCCTTGTTCTTTCATCAAAAATTCTTCTCCTATCAGATCTCTTCAACTTGGCTACCTCTATTCTCAGTAGGGATCCGGGTCCTTCTCCTTGCTGTTGTATTTCTTTATTTTGCTACTCCCTACCCCTTTGATCACTGCTATCTCAGCTGATGTTGTTACAGCTCCTTTCTGCTTTTGAGACAGCAAGTGTTCCAAACCTATTGAAACCTGCTATTGTTTAACACCCATGTCCTACATTTTTGTTTTCCACACAAAGATCTGCTTATATGGCTGAGAGAAGATCTTTTTCTCACTTCTCTCAAATGGATCACTATTTTCCATTCTGGGTGGATCCTTACTGAGCTTGTAGCAATTTACTTTCTCGGTTGCCTGGTGTCCTGACAATGTACCTCCCATTGATGTCAGTACCTCCTGTTGAGTCCTTTAGGATACAAAGAGACAATCCCATTTTCTTTCCATTTGTTTTTTGTTTATTTGTTTGTTTGTTTTTATTATTTCCTACCATCCTCTGAGGCTGCTATCCTGTATTATGCCCATTGTTTATGCCCATTGTTCTAAGATGTTTCTTTAAAATCTCCAAAAAGGAAGTTGTAAAGGAAGGGCCTTCTTGGTATTTACTTCCAGATGAAAGGAACAGAGACCCTTCACTTAAGTCAATTTTTAAAAAATACAATATAATGCTTCATTAAAAACCTCTTGTGGTGCCTTCTCATTTTCTAAGATAATTTGGGGTTCTATTTGTAAGAAGTGGTCAAATCAGTGATCACTTGATTTCTCATTGTTCCTAAGCAGCTCTCTAAGGGCATAACTTGAAAGAAGATACCAATATTCTGGGACAGTTAGATGATACAATGAATAGAGTGTTGGCCCTGGAGTAAGGAAGATCTGAGTTCAAATATAACCTTTGGGATTTATTAACTACGTGACAGAAGTCACTTAATCTCTATCTGCCTCAGTTTCATCAATTGTAAAATGAGGATAATGATAGTACCTACCTCCCAGGGTTATTGTGAGAATCAAAGGAAGTAATATTTCAAAATACTTAGCATAGTGCCTGGCACATAGCAGATACATAATTGCTTATTTTATCATCCCTCCCCAGAAAAATTTGATAGAGGAAATTTCCTATCCTGATGAAATCACAGATCCTGAAAAAAACTACAATGCCACAAAAGATAACTATCTTCACAACCATAAGGAATATATGTGCACTGAGTTACAAACCTAATTAGTGTCAGAGTTGAGACTAGAATCCAAGACTCTTATCTTTTTAACTTTCCCTATTGGAGATCATGCTGCCTTTCAATATGTATTCCACTTATTTATATTTTGAACAATATTCTTATTGCTCCATGGAAAATTCAGGAAAGATCAAGTTAAGGGAAAGACAAGGCAGATAAAAAGGAAGGCAAGACATGAAATTGCACCCACTACATCCCCCTTTTCTCCTTTTCATTCAGCAAGAACTTGGAATCACTTTGTGTGACCTTCAGCTCTTTCTAGTGGGGTGGTAATTAAGTTTGATTCTTCTAAAGCAGATTTTCTGGACTACTGGAATAGAAGGTTTTCAAATACAATAGCTGGGTAAGTATGCAAATACATTTCAATACCCTTCTCTATTTAAGGATGCCAAAGCTATACAGAGAAATTTTCATGGCAGGCAATTATCATTTCATTATAGACCACCTGTTGTAGTTTTCTTTGCAAGTCTTTTAACTTAAAGATGAAGGCCTCATAATCAATCAGAATTCTTCTAAACTTTTTTTATTTTGGGCATCTGCTTGGTGGAAGAGAAGTGTTTGATTGTAAGTCATGGGAGAATTGAGTGATCCTTGCAACCCACTGAGCATCTAGGAAAGTTTATTTTAAACTGTCAACCTTATCCCTCTATAGTCCATTTCAGCTTCTGCCTACTTCTGATCTTTTTATCAGCCAAGTTTAGTTCAGACCAGTCGAATTTAGGTTTGGAATTGGAATGCAAATTCAATGTAATACTAGTGGATAATAAAATAAATTAAATCACCTTTTTTTTTCTCTCTATTATTTTTTAAAATTTATTTTATTTGAAAAAAAAAACAGTAAGAAAAAAAGAAAAACAGAAAGGAATACAAAACAAAATAAAGCAAAACAAAAGAGAACATTGTCATGTACCCAACGGAATGTCCAGGAGGATTCAAACTATGTAACTATGTACCAGATCAGAGGGGGGGAATATATATATATGTATGTATATATACCATACATATTAGTAGAAGAAATTATATTCATTAATATCTTTACTTCCTTGTAAATTGTACTTTGATTTTCTGCTGTGCATCTTATTTGCTTTATTCTTTTCCCCCCTTTCATCCCTCCCAACCCCAAGCAAGCTGCCATTAAGAAGAGATATATTTATATATACATATATAGATATGTATATATATACACACACTCACATAGACACCCCTCCATACACACATGTTTTTTCTGTCCTTGCTGACTCTTTAAGTGAATTCCATTCCTTAAGTTATCTTGTTAAACTCCCCTTACCCAAGAATCTCTCCCTTGCATTCTTCCCTCATCCTTTACTTCTCCATCTGGCCATTTCTGCCCCCTTAGTTCTTTATAGACTTAGAGAGTGCTATACTTTTCATGGTATTTATATAGTGTTGCCTACTTACCCATTTCTGATGTGACTAGGTTTTCAGAACTATGAGTCCTCCTCTCCAGTCTGGTACCTTTGTGACTATTCTTACCCTGTACCTCATTTGTATGATATAATACTATTTCTACCTTAACTCTGCCCCAGTCTTTCTTTTGAGTTGCCCTATTGTTGATGTCAATCTTAAATATATGCTATAAATTTCCCATGTAAAAAAAATCAACAATTTATTCATGTTGAGTTCCTTGAAATTAATTTTTGATATTGGCTCTTAATATATTAAATTTTCTGTTAAGTTCAGTTTTGGTTGATAGAAAGTCCTGGAAATCTGCAAATTCACTGATTCTCCATTTTTTTATCATTCAAAATTGTAGATAATTTTGCTGGGATATGATATTTTTGGCCACAGGCCTAATTCTTTTGATTGTTGGTAGATATGAGTCCAGAATCTGTGGTCTTTTATTGTAGCTGCTGATAAGTCTTGTACAATTCTAGTTGGAGTTCCAGCATATTTTAATTGGTTTTTTCTTGTTTCTTGCAAAATTTTCTCTTTGATGTGGGGGTTTCATAGGTTGACAATAATATTCCTGTATGTTTTCTACAAAGGATCTCTTTGAAGTGGTGATTGGTGAATTTTTTCCATTTCTACTTTGCCTTCATGTTTTATCACTCCAGGACAATTTTCTTGGATTATATTCCTGCATTATTTTAATTTGGATCATAATTTCTGGCAGTCCAGTTATTCTTATATTTTCTCTTCTTGATCTGTGTCTCCAGATCTGTTGTTTTTCTTATAAGATGTTTCATATTCTGTTTTATTTTTTTCATTCTTTATAATCTGTTTTGTTATTTCTTGGTCTTTCATGGTTTCACTGGGTCCTCCTTGCCCAATTTTAATTTTCAAAGTATTATTTTCATCTTTGAGACTCTATCTCCTTTTCTAGTTGGTAAACTTTTTTTTATATATAATTTTGTTTTTCTTGAATTTTTTTTTCCTTAGTGTCTCTCATTTGATTTTTAAGTTCTTTTTTGAGTTCTTTAAATTCTCTCTGGGCAGGGAGACAATTTGGGGTAGAAGCTTTTTTTTTTTTTAAACTTCAGTGTCCTTCTCTGAAGATGAATCCTGATTTTCCCTGTTCCTATTATGTGTTTCAATGATGACATACCTTCTTTGTCAGATTATTTTTTTAAGAGGTGTTAGTGTAAGCACCTCAAATCATAGAGTGAGGATATGGTCCCTCAAGCTTCCCTTCAGTTCTGCCCTCTGATCAGGAATCCCCAAAATAAAGAGTTCTACCCTCCTGCAAATGCCACAGCCATCAGCTTCCCTGCCCTACTGCTTCTGCACTTACCAGTTACTGATTCCTTTTTGCCCAGGGCTGCACTTCAGCAGCACAGCTGGGCCTGGTGTTCCTGATCAGCAGAGGTTTACTTGGTCTTCCTAGACTCAGACCCTGAATGAACAAACAATCCAGGAGGTGAAAGTAAGTCACTGTGGTTCCAACAAAGGCTCCAACCACACCCAGCTGGTTTGAGAGGTCTGCACTTGATGTTTTTGTGGAGATAGCCTGGAGATGTTTGCACTCACTTCACATGAGTTAATCCTGGCCCTGAGTCTCTCTTCAGATTTTCTGGGATTGTAGACAGAGGATCTCTGTTCTGTCCCAAGTCATCTTGATTTTTCACCAGTCTATGTTGACCCTAAAACACAATTTGTTATAATAGTGGGGAAAATCAGGAGAGCTTGAAATTTACCAGCCTACTCCATCATCTTCCTAGAATCCTTTTCCCAACAACTTTATTAAAAATAAGTTTTTAAAAAAAGGTACAATTTCCAGTAGATAAAATATTTTTCTCTGTTTCTGAATTCAATACAGTAATGGCAGTGCAGATAAGAAAAGCCCACTAGAAGGCAGTAGGAATTTCACTAAATGTAGAGAGCATGCCGCCATTATGAGCTGGGCTTTTTATATCCCTATTCCCTGGAACGATAGAGTCTTGAAAATGACTTCCTTGCCTCCTTAAAGAGAAATATAAAACAAGTATTGTTTCCAATATGCTTTCTATTTCATTGTACCCTCTAGACATCCCATTTTATTGTTAACAAATTCCCTTTTATCCTAGTTCTCCATTTCTCATATTCTTTCTGTCTTCTGATTGTAATAGAAATCTGTCTCTTTTCAAAAGATACTATACCCCTGCTGATCCTTACTGGCTTTAGAGAAGTCATAAACATGCTTCTCACCACTATTTTCAGTCTATCCTTTGCTCACCATCACTTAGCAATTTTGAGGTTCACTTCATCTATCTGTATCATCTAATCTAGATCATTAGTCATTTTTTCTGTCTAGTTTAGGTCACTCTTCCATTTTCTCAAGGCGTTCCAAAGCAAAGTTCTACAACAGATTATTAAATGGTTTCTTTATAATCACTTGGAGAAGGTAGCAGTGAACATCCATAATATGTCAATAATGTGATAGGGCACCCAAAAATGCTAATTTAGGCTTCATTGAGAGGTACTTATAAGGACTGGGACAAAGAGAATCCCTAATATTCTGACTATACACCTTTAGGATTGTATTCAATTCAAGAAGGAAGTTGATAAATTGGAAAACATCCAGAGAAAAATGCACAGGATATTGAAAAGCCCAGGAATAATGTTATATGAAAATCAGTTGATATTTAGCCCTAGGAGAATTTTACAAAGGTTCTGTTGCTTTTGTTATTGTTGAATCATTCAATCATGTTTGATTCTCCATGACCCCATGGACTACACACCATGTCTTCCATCCTCCATTATCTCTCAAAGTCTGTTCACATTCATGTTTATTGCTTCCATAAGACTATCTATCCCACTCACCCTCTGCCATCCCCATTTCCTTTGACCTTCAATCTTTCCTAACATCAAGATCTTGTTCAATGAGTCCTATCTTTTCATTTAGTGGCAAAGTATTTAAGCTTTAGCTTCAGCATTTGATCTTCCAATGAATAGCCAGAATTAATTTCTTTGACTGATTTGATCTTGCTTTCCAAGGAAACTCTCAAAAGTCTTCTCCAGAACCACATTTCAAAAGTGTCACTTCTGTGGCACCCAGCTTTCTTCATAGTCCAACTCTCACAGTCATGCATTTCTACTGGACCTTTGTCAGCAAGGTGATGTCTCTGCCTTTTAGTATGCGGTCCGGATTTGTCACAGCTTTCCTTCTAAGGAGCAAGAATCTTTTAATTTCATGACTACAATGTTCTTGGAGCCTAAGAATATAAAATCTGACACTGCTTCCATCTTATAGTAGTCTTTAAGTATTTGAAGAGCTGTCATGTGAAAGACAGGTTACATTTGTTTTGCTCCTTCCTTAGAGGGGAACATTCTAGCAAGGTTGCACATTGCAGAAGGATAGATTTAATTTTGACATAAAATCTCACTAACAATTAAAATTACTTTATAAAAGTAAAATGAACTATCATAGGAGATAATGTGTTTTCCTACAATGGAGACATTTAAGGAAAGCCTATATGACCGCTTTTTTAGTTTGTAATAAAAGTATTTCCTTACATTCATGCATTCACTCAACAAATATTTATTAAACGCCTACATATATATGTAATATATACATATATTTTTTCTATATAAGGGGCTGCAAAAAAAAGGAAAACAATTTTGCACTCAAGTAGTCTCCATTCTACTGAGGGACATGATATATACACAGATAAGTCAATAAAAAATACATTAAAAAACAATGCAAAGTAATTTAGGGAGTTGGAGGTAGGAGAGAACTAGCATTTAGGAGAAATAGGAAATACTTTGTGTAGGAAGTAGTAGTTGACCTGAATTTTGCAGTAAATTGGGATTCAAAGTTGGGGTACAAATGAGGAGGGAAAGTGTTTCAAATATGAGGAAGAGATAATCTGTGCAAAATCAACCAGTTAATAGCACCTACTATGTGCTAGGCATTATCCTTGTCCTTGAGGAATTCACAATCTAATAGGCGAGATAACTTGCAAGCAACTTTGTATAAATCAGCTATTTAACAGAATAAATAGGAAATAGTCAACAGAGAGCAGGCACAAGAATTAAGAGGGTTTGGTGAAGTTTTCCTGTAGAAGATGGCATGAGAAAAAAGATGATAGATCACTTCAGCTAAAATGTCCTGTCTGAGACAGAATAATGGGAACTGTCTGGAAAGATAGGCTGTAACCTGGTAACTAAGGACTTTAATACCAGAGACAAAAGTTTCTCTTTTCTTCTAAATATAATCAAAAGCTATTAAAGATTTTTGAGTAAGGAAACTGATGTTCTCAGACCTGTGACCAATTTGACAATCATGTGGAGAGTAGATTAGAGAGGGGAAAAAACTATAAAGAGACCAATTAGGAGGCTCTTCCAATAATGATCTGGGAGAGAGGATATGAGGATTTGAGCTACAGAGATGGCTGTGTATGTGTGTAGAGAGAGGGGTTGGATGTGAAAAATCTTATAGAAGTAGAAATTGTGTAGTGAAAACAGAACTGCTCTACTTTTACTTGTTTGAGTCCTCTTCTCTCTATTTCCTGTTAGTGCTTTCATCAGATTCCAATGGTTTATCACATCTATGCAAGATGACACCTTAAAAAATCAATATTTCAAACTCTTTTTTATTTCCTGAACTCCACTTTTTCCAACATATGCTAAAAATCTCTGTTATCTTTTATTCTTCATCCTCATTCACCTCCTATATCCAATCAGCTAGTAAGTCTTGACTCTTTCCATAGTAGTAGTTGTCATAAGTATCTTTATCCCCTCTCTGCTTACATGGCCACTACCTTCATTCAGGCCTTTGTTACTTCTTCTTTAGAATATAGCAATAACTTTCTAAATGGCCTCTATGTTTCTGGTCTTATACCTCTCCAATATATCCTCTTCTTAATTACCAAATTAATATTCTTAGAATGCAAATTTGACCAAATCATCCCCAGTTATAAAGTCTTCAGGGCTATCTATTGCCTCTAAGCTGAAATATAAGTTCCTCAATCTAACATTTAAAGCTTAGCTTTAGTCTGCCTTCCATTTCCCTTTCCTACCTTAATTCATTTTACTGCTCTCTGAATGCTTTCCATTCTTGCTAAACTGACCAACTGACTGTTCTCAGACCTTAACAATCCATTCCAACTCTTTGTGCCTTTCCTATAGCTAGAATATACTCTTTTTTCCCCCACCTCAACCTCTTAGTTTTTCCTTAGCTTCACAAAGGAAGTCTGTGTCAGGACCAATAGAACTTTAAGTGTTTCCGTGCTTTTCATAATGTCTGCCCCTCCTAGTTCTAAAGCCCTATTGATAATGTATAGAAATACGTCTTTGGGGGCAGCTAAGTGGTGCAGTGGATAGAGCACCAGCCTTGAAGTAGGAGGACCTGAGTTCAAATATGACCTCAGACACATAACACTTCCTAGCTGTGTAACCCTGGACAAGTCACTTGACCCCAATTGCCTCAACTCCCCCCCAAAAAAAGAAGAAGAAAAAAGAAATATGTTTCTGGTACCTATAATTTTTGTTGTTGTTGTGAAGTTCATTTTTTCCCAAATTTATTTTATTTAAGGAAATAGAATAAGAAAAACAGAAAAAGAATACAAAACAAAATGAAACAAAAGAGAACATTGTCATGTGCCCAGCAAAACATCAGGATTCAAAATGTATAATAACAAATGTTTCTATGGTGGTGTTCTTTCTTCTTTGCCTGTTTATTATGATTATGATTATTATAAGCTATTAGTGTAAGCACTTCTAATCCTGGGTTTAGGAGATTGGTGTCTCTAGCTTCACTTGAACTCTCCCCTCTGACCAGGAACCCCAAACCAAGAACTCCACTCTCCTGAAACTGCCTGCAGCCAGCAGCATCCATGTCCCACTGCCTCTGCAGTTATAGATGTGCTGGTTCCTTCTAGATCAGGGTCAGGTCCCACAGTATAGCTGGATCTGGTGTTCCTAATCAGTCAAGGTTCCCTTGACTCACACCCAGATTCCACAAGGCAAGGTGAGTCTCTGTGGTTCCTGCTGAACCTTTAGCCACAGCTAGTTAACCTGAGGGTTTCCACTTGTTTCTGCAGAGCTAGTGTGGAGGTGTTTGCACTTTACTTGGGTTAATCCTGGCTGGGGTCTTTTCTTCAGTTGTAGCTCAACTATCCCTATTGTATCCCAACTCCCCCTGTTTTACCCCAAATTTTTCACAAATCTATGTTTTCCTTGAGGCACAAATTTGTTCTCTTTGTGGGGGAAATTGGAAAAGCTTGAAGTTTACCAAACTACTCCACCATTTTCTCAGAATCCTCCCTCAGTTAGGAATTTTTTTAAAACTGCAAATGCAATTAAGTGTCAACATTCTCCCATGAAACAGAAACAAATTGCTATATTTTGTCAGAGAATATATACACATCTAGTTTATATTGACAAATTGAGGCATTTGTTCCTTAACATTGAATTCTTGTGCAATTCTATTCCATCCTTTCCCCACTACACCTTAATCTAAGACAGTACTTATTTGTAGAATTCAAGAGAAAAGTTGTAATTTCTCAAAGCAATATAGTTCTGTTGCTTCAGGAGCAAAACACAAGGCTATTCCTATTGACCATTATTAAATACATCAGAGATTGGACTTTTTGTTTAAAAAGGAAAATGTATAAACTATTTGGGGAATGGGTTTTTGAGTTGTGTTCCCCCAATAACTGATCTGATATGGCAGGCTCCTTGCTGCTCACACAGATGATACAAAGCCATTCCAGTGTCAGGACCCTCCCCAATACATCCACCCCTTCTTCCTCTAGCCAATTGGAGGGGGAGAAACTGTCACTATTTCTCTTTTTCTTTCCCATCCTTTCTCCTTTTCCTCCATTAGTTAATCTCAAGCTGAAAATTAATTAACAAATATTTATGAAGCAACAATAATGTGGTGGTTGCTGTGCTAAGCCCTGGAGATTCAAAGAAAGATTAGAAAGATAGTCCTTGTCCTCAAGAAGCTCACAGTCTAATGGAAAACAACATGCAAACAACTTTGTACCAGTGAGCTACATACAAGACAAATTTGAACCAATCAAGACACAATCTGGAAGAACATCTCATTTATCTCCAGAACCTCTTAGATCTCTCTTGGTTACAAAGAATATCTTTCAATCAACATCTTTGATGGTTAAGTTTCCTCCTTGTAGTCTGTTTCCGTCTTCCCTGGATATGGTGGTTAGTTGATCACAAATAACTCTTTCAGAAAGTAATTGCTGCTAGATGTAGATAGTAATATGAATAGGAGAATCTAATCAATACTCCTCATCAATTATTTTCTACAAATCCCAAGAATAACTGACTAATTTGGAAAAAAGAGTAGGTAACCAAACAAAAAAAGTCTTTCCTGAGTCCAGTTCTTACCAAAGAGCTCCTCATATTATCTTGTGTTTACTTATCTTTATACATTTTATGTATTCTCCCTTGATATCCCCTTCCCCACTTCTCAGGTAGAAGGTAAACTCCTTTGGAACAGAAACCATTTGCTTTTTGTATTGGGATCTTCATTGCTTAGGACAATGTTTTGCTTAGAATAGCAATCTAATAAGTGTTTGTGGAATTGAATTGAAATGTTAAATCATAACTTTATATATTTTGGATTTTTCCCCATCTGTTCATCCTCATATCTGTTATACTGTTGTAGATAGAAATAAAAATTTTTAGAAAATTCAGATGGATTCGATATTGTTTGGGATAATAAAAAAAAAGAATAAATATCCAGGCTACTCCTGCTTCCATACTTAAATTGGGGTAAGTCCATTTCTAAGTTCTAGAGAATAAATATACAAGGCTCAAAGTAACTGGTCCAGAACTAATTCCAGTGTGATATTTATCCACTAGCTCTTAATCAAAGTCAAACAAATACATTTGTAAATCAATAACCAATTGTTCAGCCCTCAATTATCCAAAATATCCCATTCCCCATCATGAATTCTGATAAAAGATCTACTATAATTAAATCCAGAGTTCACTTTTATCCACACATATGGATGAGGCAACAGCATATATAGACACAAATGGGAGTCTTTTCTATGACCTTTAATGATAATAAATAATGATATAGCATTGCAAATCCTATCCAAGATACTTACCAGCAATGGGACAGAGGGCAAGTCACTTAAAATTTCTCAGTCTCAGTTTCTTCATCTGTAAAATAGTAATAACTTTCAGGATTGTATTAAGGATAAAATAAAATAATACATGAGTATTTTTTTGTAAACTTTGAAATGCTATCTAAATTACTTTCTTTTTCAAGACAGATTATAGATTATCTTTGAAAATATCATCCTTGTGACCAAAGAATTCATCATCATCCATTCAACATGGTGATAAGCCTCTCTGAACTTACCTAGCTTCATCAGAGAATAGACATAAAATTTATTACCATGCCCAAGTTTGGAACCTTTGTGGCTTGATGGGATACAACAAAATTAGTCAAATCTTTGAGAAACTATTTATTTCCATGCAGTTACAAAACAATACAGTAGGATTTTATAGGATGAATTTCTTCATCTTGAACTCAACATATCCAAAACCAAATCCCCCTCCCCTTTTTTTATTTTATTGTTTCTTTTTATAGCATCCCCAGTAACAAGTTTCTCTTGTTGGAGATCTTTGGGACATTACTTGTTGAGGGGCAGTTAGTAGCCCTGTGAACGGAACACTAGATCAGGAAGACCTAACTTTCAAATCCAGCCTGAGACAACAGATATGTAAAGTACATCTTTTTGCCTCAGTTTCCTGAACCATAGAATGGGAATAACAGTAGAACCCATTCTTAAGGATTTTGAGTATCAAATGAGACTCTTATTTGTAAATAGCACTCAGAATCCTGCCTGCCACATTTTAGAAGCTATGTTTATTCACTCATCCCCCCACACCCCTTACATATCCCATCAAATCCATTGCCAAGTCCAGTTAATTCTGCTTTGGCCAAACTTCTCCCATTCTCTTTTCTCTACTTCAATTTCCATCATCCTAAAAAAGTGTTCATTACCATCTGTCTGGACTGTTTCAATTATCCTTTTAAAAATAGACCTTTCTGCCTCCCTTTTCTTCTCTATTCTAATCCATCTTTCATCCCCCTGCCAGAATAAACTTTCTTATGAAAACATCTGGTCATATCACGTCTCCTTAAAAATCTCCTGTGGTTCCTTGTTGTCTACTGAATAAAATACAATTTTTCTTTTTTAATTTTTTATTACTATTTATTATTTTTACTATTATTAAATTGTTTACTATGTGCAAGGTCTGGTGCTAGGAGATAAGGAGACAAAGACAAAAATTAAATCTATTCCTATCATCAGAATCACAGAACCGGGGAATTAGAATGGGCCTTAATGGATATCTGGCCCAAACCATGCCCCCAAATAATCCTCACCACAACATATAAAGGATTTACATTCCTATAGAAAGAAATGTGTATGCAAAAAATGTATGCAAAAAAAATTAACCTATTTTGAGGTGTGGGTGCTCTAACAACTTAAAAGAATAAGAAATGTTTATTGTTGAAGATGGCATTCGAGCTGAATTTTTAAAGAAACCTGAGAGTTTTCAGAGGTGAAGGTGCAGAGGGAGAATATTCCAGGCAGAGGAGAGCCTGGGGAAAAGGCATAGAGACAGGAGATAAAAGGTCATATATGGGGAAAGCAAGAGGACAAGTTTGGCCGGAATGTAAAGTGTGAGGAGGAGTACTGTGAAATCACAGGAGAAAAATAAGTTGAAACAAGATAAACTGTGAAATGTTTTAAATGCCAAACAAAGTGGTAGTCTTTGAGACAATTAAAATGCTGACATTTCTTGAACAGGGGCATGACACTGTCATAATGTTGTTTTTGGAATGTATTTTGGCAGTTATTTTGGAAGGATCCATTGGAGGGAAGAGGCTAAATGCAGGGAGAAATGTTAGTCTATCGTATTGAACTCTCTAAACTGCAAACATACAATATGCTCTCATCTCTTAGTGTTTTGCTTTACACCTCCTTAAGAAAGTATTCTTCCTAATCTTTGCCAATTGAATCCCGAGTCATCCTTGAGAGCCCAACTCAAATACCCCTACTCCAGAAAACCTTTGCTGATCTTCCATGTGTTAGTCATGAGAATATATCCCAAAATCTAAAATAGTGGTAGTAGAGCAAAGTCAGAAGAAGGCTCCCTTTCCCAGTTTCAGAGAGATTTACATTATACTGGAGTTCAGAGAAGATTACTAATGACACCAGTTTTATAGAAAGGACAGTCCCTGACAAGATCCTTGGAAATGTATTACCAGTAAACATAAACATTCAAATTAAGATCACTTGTAAGCATGAACACTTAAATTTTGGGAATCCAAAATAAACGCATTGGGTGAACTCAAGACTTGGGTGAAATTCAAGCATTCCCTGTAGCCATCCATCTTTCCCTGTAGCATATGAGGTCAGCCCAAACTTGCAAAGTAAGCTTTTAGGATAGACAATTTCTAGCCACATTAAGCTAAATTCAAACAATATTAATAAATGATATATAATAAAATATTTCTCCTATACATTAGTAATGACCATGTCACCCAACTATTATAGAATACTTTGTTTTGTAATACTCTAATACACTTGTCATGAATATTATATAGTACTTCTGTGCTGGCATTTTTACTCCCTTAAGTTCCTTGAAGGCAATATCATGTGTTATTTAAACTTTGTAGCCATCATTATCCAGTGCAGGGGTTTTAACACAAGATCCATCATCCCCTAAAGAGTGTGAGGGGATCATGAACTTGAATGGGAAAAATCATATCTTTATTTTTACTAATCTCTGATTACATTTTTTTCAGTGAATGATGCAAAACAAATCAACAAACAAATATTCTGAAAAAGGATGCATATATTTCTCCAGATTGGCAAGAGGGTCTTGACATATAATACAATTCTTTGCAGACAAACAACTAGTGCTTATTAAATGCTTGTTTACATTAAATGCAAGGGCTTCAGGAATCAATAAACATTAATTAAATGCCTTCTATGTACCAGATAACAATACAGAAGACAATATTCAAACAAATATATACAAAACCAACTACATGAAGGATAAATAGGAAATAATTTTGTTGGCTTTTTTTCTTTTACAAGGCAATTGAGGTTCATTGACTTGCTCAGGATCATAAACCTAGTAAGTGTTAAGTGTCTGAGGCTACATTTGAACTCATTCTTTCTGAGTTGAAAAACATGCTCTATCCACTGCACCATCTAGTTGCCTCCAAATAGAAACAATTAACAGAGAGAAGGAGTCAGAATTAAGAAGAGTTGGAACAGGCTTGCAGTAAAAGATAGGACTGGTACTGAATAACAGCAATAACCAAAGGAAGCCAGGAAAGTCAGTAGGTGGAGCTGAGAGGGAATAAATTGTGATATGGCATTTTATAAAGTTTGACTTTCTGTGAACATTAGTCTTCTCCCCACATATTTATACCTATAAGAGTCATAACTAGCACAAGGCAAATGAGACTTTGTCTTGGGATATCAGCATAAGGTAGGATGTATTGCATCTTTGTTCTGCATAGCCTTCTGCTAGTGTAAACTGCTATTCAGAACAAATATACCCTGGCCATGTCCATCTCTCTCACCAACATCAGAACAAATATACCCTGGCCATGTCCATCTCTCTCACCAACATCTCCCCATCCTCAGAGGCCTCTTTACCATTTTGTTAGCATTCTCACAGAATTTACTTTTCCTCTCCAATCCTAAGGGAATGAAAATATGATTGTAACCTCTCAGTTACACTGTTCTCAATACTACCATATCTCCCTTCCTTTCCTTCCCCCAAGATGAAAATATTCATGTTATTGCTCTAACTCCCCATCTCCCTTCCCTGAACACATGTTAGTTCGGTACTTGATGAAATTTATGATATCATCATTTTGGGCATTACCTCCAAAGCAGATCATAATCTAATGCAGTTGTCCTCTCATCCCCCTTTTCCATATTCTCTCATGTCTTCCAGAGGGGACCACCTAATGTTCTGGAGATCCTTTTTCTAATTCTTTTAACACTGATAACTTTAGGGAGAGTTAGATGGCTCAGTGAATAGAATGATGGGCATGAGTTCAAATCCCAGCCTCAGACATTTACTTAGTAGTTGTATGATCCTGGGGAAATCACTTTATCTCTATTTGCCTTAATTCCACTGGAGAAGGATATGACAAACACCTCCAGTATCTTTGCCAAGAAAATCCCACAAATAGTATGGACACCTGGGTCATGAAGAGTTGGACATGACTAAACAACAATAGCAAAAGTAGTATCTTTGATCCATGAGTGGTCCATTAGCTATTTTTCACTCTTGTCCTGTGACCAATCTATCTCAGTAAAAAGTGCACTGGATTTGGAATCTTGACAAATCCCTACTCTGCCATTCTTCCTCTGTGTTCCAAAGCAAATCATTTCATCTCTCATGGTCTAAGTTTCCTCATCTATAAAATGAAGCTATTGGACTACATGATTTCAGAAAACTCTTCCAACTCTAAAACAATAATTCTACAATTTTATTTTTCTAAGGATAATTTATGTAACGTAGTTTGTAAAATTCTTGTTTGTTATTGTATTTTGATTTACTCATGCTCACAAATCCATTTTGTAGGGAATTCTTTGGATATGGCAACCTATGAAATAACAACAACAATGCAAAATGCTCTCAACCATTCCACTTCCACTGTGATGAAAAAGGTAGCAGTCTATTTTTAGACCATTTTCAAACACATATATAAAGAGAATTAAATCTCCTCTTGCTCAATAACTAGGAAATAGAGTTAAAATGCTAGTTATAAGCCTAGATAACCTCCCGTAACTTACATATCCATAAAAGAATTTTTCTAGGTGATGAACTGTGAGGTTGTTAACATTTACATTCTACCTTATACATAGATGTTTGGTTTTCTATGTGTGAAGGAAAATGGTTTGCAGGTTGATCATTAGGGAGCAACTATATTTTATTAGAAGAGATTGTGAGCAGTTCTTATTTTAATTAAACATGTACCCAGAAACTAAACAAGCTCCAAATGACTAGGGCTTGTATATACATCAGAAATGCCAAGGTGGGTGAGAGATATGAGTCATATAATCTAGATCCCTTCTTTTATGAGGACACTGAGGGATGATTTGGGGGTTAGCCTTACAGACAGGCCTCATAAGGGACTGTCTACAGTGTAAGACTTTGCTTGTAATTGGGAATGTCTTCTGTCTTTTATTCAATTGTTTTTCAATCATGTTTGACTCTTTGGGATCCCATTTAGGGTTTTCTTGGAAGGAATATTGGAGGGGTCTGTCATTTCCTTTTCCAGCTCATTTTACAGATGAGGAAACTGAGGCAAAAGTAAGTGACTTATCCAGGTCACACAGATTATGAGTGTCTGAAGCCAGATTTAAACTTTCTGACTTCAGATCTGGCATTCTATGCTATGCCACCTAGCTGCCCTTATCTATCTTTTTTTGTTCATTTTTGTCTAAAACGTTTTTACAAGGAAAAAGATTTTGGCCTTAAAGTATAAATATGTTTGAGAAGAGGAGCATGGTCATTTGTATTCACATCCAGCTGTAGGTGTCTGATGGCAGAACCTTTGCTGAGAGCAGGTCTGGCTGGATAAAAGAGTAGAAAAGGAGTACTTGTTTGAAGGAGGGTGGACACCATTGGAGAAAGAAAAAAATTCATATGAGGGACAATGGGGGCTTAAAAACAAATTTCATATACCTTGCAATTTTGACCAGGGCCATCCAACCCTCCATATATCAAATGATTTATCCAATAAACATTTATTCAGTGTTTACTATAAATCAGGCCCTGCCTTAGATACTGGGGAAACAAAGGCACAAGTGATAGTCTTTGCACTAAATTACATCATATTTTTATGAAGTGAGATAATATTTACACAAATAAGTTTATGCCAAATTAATATATATAAAGTAATTTGATAAAGGGGGACCAAGAAGTGGCATCTGAAATAAAGATGAGAAGAGAATGCATGAGGACAGCCTTGCAGAGGTTGGAGATGGATGATCACATGTAAAGAATATTAGGAATGCCAGTTTGACTAGACTGTAGAATTCATGAAGGGCAGTAATGTATGAGGCTGCTGAGGGCCACAGGTGATAGAGTGTTGGTCTTGGAGACCTGAGTCACTTACTAATTGTGTGACTTTGGTCAAGTCACTTAACATTTCCTGGCCTCAGTTTGCTCATCTGTAAAATGAAAATAATAGCATCTATTTCAAAGAAGTATTGTGGGAAACAAATGAGAACATATGTAAAAGCATTTTGCAAAGCCTTAAAGTGTTATACATGTATAAAATCTAACTATTAATAATGTTGGAAAGGCAATAAAGGTTATGTAGGACTTTAAATGCCAAAGATAGAAGTTTGAATTTAACCTTAGAGATAATGAGGCACCAGTGGAATTTGTTGAGTAGGGGGAATGACATGGTCAAATTCTGGCTTTAGGAATATAATTTGGCAGCTGTGTGAAATAGAAATGTCAAATGTATAACCCACCAATCCCATGCAGCCAGACTTCAGATCAAATAAAAACATAATTGAAAAATTTTGATAAAATAAATAAAGACACAACAAAAACTAGAAAACATTACATTCTAAAACTTAGTCAACATAGGGCCCACAGAAATATTTCTGAATGAATGAGTGGCCTCTGTTATTACCTGAATTTGACATCACTGGTGTAGAGAATGTATGACAGAGGAAAGACTTGAAGCAGGGGAACCAAATAGAAGGGCATAAAAGGTCAATTATACATTATGAGACTCCTCTGTGTAACAATATAAGATTTAGAATGAAAGATCATTTAGCTCAGGGACTCTTATCCTGGGGTCCGTGGACTCTGCAATGAATTTGCAGAGAAATTTCAGGAGGTCTATGAATTTAGCTGGGAAAAAATCTTTATTTTCATTATCTTTTGGTTTTCTTTGCAATTTTTTGAATTTTATTTTATCTACTTGAAAACATTATTTTAAGAAGGGATGCAAAGGCTTCCTCATACTGCCAATGAGAGTTTAGAACACACACACACACACACACACACACACACACACACACACAGAGTTAAAATTTTATGGTCTGGTTTAATGCCTTTATTTTGCATATGAGGAAAAGAAACCCCAATTGGTGAATGAGTTGACCAGATCATATAGGTAAGAAGAGCTTCTGATTCTAAATTCTGATCTAGTAAGTAACGTAGGTCTCCTGGCTCTCAATTCCAGGAATAAAATGTAAATGTTAAATGAAACAATATAATTATAGAGACATTAAAGTTTAAGTCTGAAAAGCAGGATCTCCATTGATTTCCTATTCCTCCTCTAGCTGTGTGCCCATCTCTTCATTACCCTATACCTCATCTATCTTGTGTGTAGGTTGGGATTTATCCTATCTGGACATTCTGAGAATTACTAAAATAAAAGTAAACCAGCACTGTCTCATACATCACAATGGATTTCTTTCCATGTCTCAAAAGATGTTTCAAGCCACTGCCCAAGTATGCTGAAGGAAAATCTGTTTCATCTTCCACCTCCATAGGCTTAGTGCCCGGTTTAAAAAAAAAAACAACACAAACTCAACAATGACAATTCTATAGCATGTTAAATGTTTTTTAAAAAAGAAAGAGCTTTCCTATTAATAGTATTAACAGCCCTAGGAGCTAAATAGTCAATGTCAGCACATCTAGCCACTTAATCACTTACTTACTCAAAAAATATTAAGCTTTCTACATGCTTGGTATTGTGCTAAGTGTGGCAAATATGGATACAGTTCTACTCTCAAAGAACTTACATTCTAATAGGAGAAAATAACACATAAAAGGAATAAGAGAAATTATTTCTCTCATACTAATAACCAATTACTGGGAGATCTGAGTTTGTGGGTTTGTTGTTATTTTGTCTGTTTTTTAACCTTCCTGTTTCCTCATTTTCTACTAGGTCAAATCAGACCTTTGAAGAATAAGACCTATGATGAGATTGGATTTTAACATTCTCCTTCCACCCAAATGGGAACTCTTAGTTCAGATTTAAAAAGTAAAGAAAGGGTCAGTTAGATGGTGCAGTGGATAGAGCACCAGCCCTGAAGTCAGAAGGACTTGAATTCAAATCTGATCTCAGATACTTAACACTTCCTAGTTGTGTGGCCCTGGGCAAGTCACTTAACCACAGTTGCCTCAGCCAAAAAAAAATTGAATCTAGATAAATCTGGCTATTGTGTTTTATTCAGACAAACTTGGTTGAAGGTAAATCCTTTTATATATTATATATATTATATGTTGCCTGAGATTGGGTGTAATCTGGGTAGAGATAAGTAAGAGTGGCAAAATCACAATAGCACAATACCAATTCCCCAACCCCTCATTAGAATTGCTCCATCTCTTATTATAATATTCATTCTATCAATCCTTGTCAGCCAATCAGAATTTATTGACATCTATTAGGAACACTCACTATTTCAAGGGTGCTTAAGCATGAAGAGGCCTCCAGAAAAGGTCTTTTGGATTATGAGAAACAGACAAATGACCATGCTTTTATTAATTATTCACTAGTAATAATTAATGAAGTTATTAATTATCCAGAAACTAATGAACCTTTTATATGTTATAGTTAGCTGAAAGTTCAGAAAGTTACCAATTGCTGGACATGGTAAAGAAAATCTTAGTACAGACTGAAGAGGAAAGAAGATATAACTGGCATCATACTTTCCTTCTCTGGAGATTCTGGGAGGAGCCATCCTATCAGAGTGTGAGCCTATAGCAGGTGGTACTTCTAATGAGTGAATCAAGGCTGGAATGAACTTCCAGAGTAAAGAGGTCTTTGGAGCAGGGTAGAGAAAGTCCAGAGTTTAGCCTGAAGATTTCATGGAATATTGCTATGGCTCTTCACATATATGGATTGTATACTATCTATTCCTAAAGAGTTGACTAAGGTACAAAAAGGTTGTGACTACTTTCCACACAACTAGTAAATGTCAGAGGCAGTAGGTAATGCTCATTCAATTATCCCTAAAGCCACAATAAGATAGGACAACTAGTAGTTTTTCATCAGGGCACCAACATCCAAGAATGACCTTTCTCCCTGCCCAAAACACCTCATGGTTCTCTTTGGATTCATTGTTGTGAGATTCTAGGAAAATCTTGTCTCTTTTGAAGCTTATCTTTGGCCACAAAAGGCTTACACTTCCAGCTCCTTTTACTGTACTCCAGCCTATTTCTTTTCTTTCTCTTTCCCAGCAGTTTCCAGTGTGACTTCAGGCGACTGAGAAGGACTGTTATCTATGAAATCCTTGCTAATGCCTGCCCTCTCTTTGCTTCCTCTTGGGTGTTACTTGTTATGACAAAAGAATTCTCTTTGCTCCAGTCCTATTACAATGTCCTACCCAAGTCCTCCTCCAAAGAATCGCCCATTTTAATTGCAGGACCAGGAAGGACTTTCCTTTGAGCATCCTTTTACTATCCTCCCAATTATCTCTCTCCTAGTCTTCACTTACTACAAGGGCTGTTAGATTGCTCTGTACTGATAAACTCCTTGTCCTGCTTCTATTCTATGCTCCTTACACATTCACTTCTTGATTTGACCTGCATACCAGATCTCCTAGTTGTGGCTTTGATCATTACTAGTTTATGGAAGAGGATACTCCCCCAAAATAGTAAGTGTCAGAGCTAGAATGCAAACTGAGGTCTCCCTTAACATCATGTTCAGGACTCTTTCCACTGTACTGAGTAATCCTAATGTTCAATATAAAGCTTTGTAGGCTGTCAGCCCAATGATGAATGGAGGGCAGAGATCACATAAAGGACCTCTGGTTTGGTAAAAGCATTGCTTTATCATAGGCATTGGTATTCATAGGGAGTTTCTAATTGTCACTTGGTGATGGGGAGCTGTACTGTGGGTAAATGCCCTGGGTTCTCTTTGTGATTAACCTTTATGTTGCACCTCTAGCAACAAGGGCAAAGGCAGATGGCAATTCTGACTGAGTTATATTTAATGTACTTAATGAATTATATTTAAAGTCTCTTTTTCTTGAATAACAATCTAGATATTTAGCTCTAACCAAATATTTCCCTGCCATGGCCCTTCCCCAAACAAGCTAATTCAAACCAAATCAAAGGAAGAATAAACAATAGATTCAGATAGAACCTTAAAAATTATATAATTCAATTACCATATTTTACAAATGAGGAGACTGAGATCCAGAGAAGTTTGCAATCTGCTCAAAATTGTACAGAAAGGAAGCATGTGAACTAGGATTCAGATACCAGATCCAGTGTCCTTTTCATTACGTGGTTAACCTGCATTTGTCAATACTCTTTTGTTACATGTGTTGTGGTGCAATACCTGGGACAGTTCCCAGGAAAGAAATAATAAAAACTCAGATTTACAAAGCATTTAAAGGTTTTCCAACTTTGTTTTCTTCTTAGGGAGGGTTGAATTACTCCCACTTTACAGCTGTTTATGACTTCCTGGGTGTTACATGGTTAGTAAGCATTAACCCCAGACTTAGACTCAGGTCTTCTGATCCAAATAATGACTATTTCCAATGCATCACGCATCTTCTACAGTAAATAAAAACTCTTGCCATTTTGCAGATGAGTGAGCCATAAATCACTGAATTTCAAAGCATCTTTGCTTTACACTTCCCCGAAAAAGCAGTGTTATTTCATTTTGAATTGATGGTTACAATGAAACTATTTATCTAAGTGACTATAGCATCCAATAATAACAGGTAGTTTTATTGTTGTCCTAACTAATGGAAGCCATCAAGTTGCATCGTCTGCATATGAATTTAGGAATCCATTATTTCAATATGATTGCAAAAATCATTAACAGATTAACAAATCATTAACAAACATTAACCAATTGGTTAAAATGTTTGAGGTTGAGAATGTCCTAGATTATGTTGAGGAATATCCCTCTAAACACAGGTCAGGCTGTTTGTCATAGTATTTTCTGACAGAATTGTAGGCTTTTTTTTCTTTAACAATTTTTTTTATAGTTTCTGATCTGTACTTCTATAGCCAGCCATATGTGCTGTACTATATATCTAACTGTTTTTTCTCCAGGAATCTTCCTTCATTCACATGTTCATTCATTCACTGGCTCAGAATTTAGACCAGTTGACACTATTTTGCCGGAAATTATCAAAGAGAACTGCCCGGAAGTCATAGAAACAGAGGGTAAAATAGACATTGAAAGAATTCATCGATCACCTACTGAAAGGGATCTTAGAATCAAAACACCAAGAAATATAATGGCCAAATGCCAGAACCCTCAGTGAAGGAAAAAATACTGCAAGTGGCTAGAAAAACCCAATTCAAATATAGAGGAGCCACAATAAAGATCACCCAGGATCTAGCAGCATCCACATTAAAAGATCGAAGGGCCTGGAATATGGTATTCCGACAGGCTAAGGAACTTGGTATGCAACCAAAAATAACTTACCCAGCCAGAATGAGCATCTTTTTCCAGGGAAGAAGATGGACATTCAACGAAATAAGCGAATTTCACCTATTTTTGATGAAAAAACCAGAACTTAACAAAAAGTTTGATCTACAAATATAGAACTCTAAGAGAAACCTAAAAAGGTAAAAATAAATCTTGGGAACTATATTTCTGCTATAAAGATGTATAAAGAATACATGTATACCTTGTTCTAGAAACTAGATGTGGAAAGGACATTGTACCAGAAAAAGGGTAAAGTGGGGGTACTACATCTCATGAAGAGGCAAAGGAAACCTATTATATCTGAGAGAAAGAATGGAGGGGGATGAATATAATAGGTATCTTACTGCCTTCAGAATTGGCTTTAAGAGAAAAATTTTAGACGTATTCAATTTATGGTGAAACTTCTCCCACCTCATTGAAAAGTGAGAAGGGAAAAGTGAAAAGGGGAGGAATAAGCTAAGCAGAAGGGAATATGGAAACTGTGAGGGAAAGGAGTAAGATAGGAGGAGGAACTCTACGGTGAGGGGAGGGATACTAAAAAGGGAGGGCTGTGAGAAGCAAGTGGTGCTCACAAGCTTAATACTGGGAAGGGGGGAGAAGGGGGAAAGAAGGGAGAAAAGCATAAACAGGGGTTAACAAGATGGCAAGTAATATAGAATTGGTAATTTTAACGATAAATGTGAATGGAGTAAACTCCCCCATAAAGAGGAAGCGGTTAGCAGAATAGATTAAAAGCCAGAATCCTACAATATGTTGTTTATAGGAAACACACCTGAAGCAGGGAGATACATGCAGGTTAAAGGTAAAAGGTTGGAGCAAAATCTACTATGCTTCAGGTGAAGTCAAAAAAGCAGGGGTAGCCATCCTGATCTCAGATCAAGCTAAAGCAAAAATTGATCTAAATAAAAGAGATAAGGAAGGGCACTATATCTTGCTAAAGGGTAGCATAGATAATGAAGCAATATCAATATTAAACATATATGCGCCAAGTGGTGTAGCATCTAAATTCTTAAAAGAGAAATTAAGAGAGCTGCAAGAAGAAATAGACAGCAAAACTATAATAGTGGGAGATCTCAACCTTGCACTCTCAGAATTAGATAAATCAAACCATAAAATAAATAAGAAAGAAGTCAAAGAGGTAAATAGAATACTAGAAAAATTAGATATGATAGATCTCTAGAGAAAATGTAATGGGAACAGAAAGGAGTACACTTTCTTTTCAGCAGTTCATGGAACCTATACAAAAATTGACCATATATTAGGACATAAAAACCTTAAACTCAAATGTAGTAAGGCAGAAATAGTAAATGCATCCTTTTCAAACCACGATGCAATGAAAATTACATTCAACAAAAAGCCAGGGGAAAGTAGACCAAAAAATAATTGGAAACTAAATAATCTCATACTAAAGAATGATTGGGTGAAACAGCAAATCATAGACATAATTAATAACTTCACTCAAGAAAACGATAATAATGAGACATCATACCAAAATGTATGGGACACAGCCAAAGCAGTAATAAGGGGAAATTTCATATCTCTAGAGGCCTATTTGCATAAAATAGAGAAAGAGAAGGTCAATGAATTGGGCTTGCAACTAAAAATGCTAGAAAAGGAACAAATTACCCCCCCCCAGTCAAACACTAAACTTGAAATTCTAAAAATAAAAGGAGATATCAATAAAATTGAAAGTAAAAAAACTATTGAGTTAATTAATAAAACTAAGAGTTGGTTCTATGAAAAAACCAACAAAATAGATAAACCCTTAGTAAATCTGATTAAAAAAAGGAAAGAGGAAAATCAAATTGTTAGTCTTAAAAATGAAAAGGGAGAACTCACCACTAACAAAGAGGAAGTTAGAGCAATAATTAGGAGTTACTTTGCCCAACTTTATGCCAATAAATTCGACAACTTAAATGAAATAGAAGAATACCTCCAAAACTATAGCTTGCCCAAACTAACAGAGGAAGAAATAATATCCTAAACAGTCCCATCTCAGAAAAAGAAATAGAACAAGCTATGAACCAACTCCCAAAGAAAAAATCCCCAGGACCAGATGGATTTACATGTGAATTCTACCAAACATTTAAAGAACAATTAACTCCAATGCTAAATAAACTATTTGAAAAAATAGGGATTGAAGGAGTCCTACCAAACTCCTTTTATGACACAGACATGGTACTGATACCTAAACCAGGTAGGTTGAAAACAGAGAAAGAAAATTATAGACCAATCTCCCTAATGAATATTGATGCTAAAATCTTAAATAATATATTAGCAAAAAGATTACAGAAAATCATCCCCAGGATAATACATTATGACTAAGTAGGATTTATAGCAGGAATGCAGGGCTGGTTCAATATTAGGAAAACTATTAGCATAATCAACTATATCAATAACCAACCAAACAAAAACCATATGATCATCTCAATAGATGCAGAAAAAGCATTTGATAAAATCCAACATCCATTCCTAATAAAAACACTTGAGAGCATAGGAATAAATGGACTTTTCCTTAAAATAGTCAGGAGCATATATTTAAAACCGTCAGTAAGCATCATATGCAATGGGGAAAAACTGGAACCTTTCCCAGTAAGATCTGGAGTGAAGCAAGGTTGCCCACTATCACCATTATTATTCAATATTGTATTAGAAACACTAAACTCTGCAATAAGAGTCGAGAAAGATATTAAAGGAATTAGAGTAGGCAATGAGGAAACCAAACTATCACTCTTTGCAGATGATATGATGGTATACCTAGAGAACCCCAGAGATTCTACTAAAAAGCTATTAGAAATAATTCATAACTTTAGCAAAGTAGCAGGATACAAAATAAATCCCCATAAATCCTCAGCATTTTTATACATCACCAACAAAATTCAACAGCAAGAGATACAAAGATAAATTCCATTCAAAATTCCATTAACTGTTGACAGCATAAAATATTTGGGACTCTATCTACCAAAGGAAAGCCAGGAATTATATGAGCAAAATTACAAAGAAGTTTCCACACAAATAAAGTCAGACTTAAATAATTGGGAAAATATTAAGTGCTCTTGGATAGGCCGAGCGAATATAATAAAGATGACAATACTCCCTAAACTAATCTATTTATTTAGTGCTATACCAATCAGACTTCCAAGAAAATATTTTAATGATCTAGAAGAAACAACAACAAAATTCATATGGAACAATAAAAAGTTGAGAATCTCAAGGGAATTAATGAAAAAAAAATCAAATGAAGGTGGCTTAGCTGTACCTGATCTAAAATTATATTATAAAGCAGCAGTCATCAAAACCATTTGGTATTGGCTAAGAAATAGATTAGTTGATCAGTGGAAAAGGTTAGGTTCACAAGACAGAATAGTCAACTATAGCAATCTAGTGTTTGACAAACCCAAAGATCCTAACTTTTGGGATAAGAATTCATTATTTGATAAAAACTGCTGGGATAACTGGAAATTAGTATGGCAGAAATTAGGCATGGACCCATACTTAACACTGTATACCAAGATAAGATCAAAATGGGTCCATGATCTAGGCATAAAGAATGAGATTATAAATAAATTAGGGGAACATAGGATAGTTTATCTCTCAGACTTGTGGAGGAGAAAGAAATTTGTGACCAAAGAGGAACTAGAGACCATTATTGATCACAAAATAGAAAATTTTGATTATATCAAATTTTGTACAAACAAAACTAATGCAAACAAGATTAGAAGGGAAGCAACAAACTGGGAAAACATCTTCACAGTTAAAGGTTCTGATAAAGGCCTCATTTCCAAAATATATAGAGAATTGACTCAAATTTATAAGAAATCAAGCCATTCTCCAATTGATAAATGATCAAAGGATATGAACAGATAATTTTCAGATAATGAAATTGAAACTATTACCACTCATATGAAAGTGTTCCAAATCACTATTGATCAGAGAAATGCAAATTAAGACAACTCTGAGAAACCACTACACACCTGTCAGATTGGCTAAGATGACAGGGAAAAAAATGATGAATGAGGGGATGCGGAAAACTGGGACACTGATGCATTGTTGGTGGAGTTGTGAACGAATCCAACCATTCTGGAGAACAATCTGGAATTATGCCCCAAAAAGTTATCAAACTGTGCATACCCTTTGATCCAGCAGTGTTACTTCTGGGTTTATATTGCAAAGAAATGCTAAAGAAGGGAAAGGGACCTGTATGTGCCAAAATGTTTGTGGCAGCACTTTTTGTAGTGGCTAGAAACTGGAAATTGAATAGATGCTCATCAGTTGGAGAATGGCTGGGTAAATTGTGGTATATGAATGTTATGGAATATTATTGTTCTGTAAGAAATGACCAGTAGGATAAAGACAGAGAGGCTTGGAAATACTTACATGAACTGATGCTAAGTGAAATGAGCAGAACCAGGAGATCATTATGCACACTTCAATAACAATACTGTATGAGGATGTATTCTGATGGAAGTGGATTTCTTTGACAAAGAGACCTAACTCAATTTCAATTGATCAATGATGGACAGAAGCAGCTACACCCAAAGAAAGAACACTGGGAAATGAATGTAAACTATTTGCATTTTTGTTTTTCTTCCCGGGTTATTTTTACCTTCTGAATCCAATTCTCCCTGTGCAACAAGAGAACTGTTCGGTTCTGCAAACATATATTGTATCTAGGATATACTGCAACATATCTAACATATATAGGACTGCTTGCCATCTAGGAGAGGGGGTGGAGGGAGGGAGGGGAAAAATCAAAACAGAAGCAAGTGCAAGGGATAGTGTTGTAAAAAAAATTACCCTGGCATGGGTTCTGTCAATAAAAAGTTATTATAAAATAATAAAAAAAATTAAAAAAAGAATTTAGACCAGTCAATTCTTATCTTTTTATTTATTAATTTTTGTCATGGATCCAAAATAATTTTAAATAATTAAAAAATGCCAATTTTCTATTAGATGTTAGTGGAAATAAAGACCCCATGTAATCTATTCATGGACATCCTCCCATGATTACAGACGAAGAACGCCAATTTAGAACAACCCTCATTTTCATTCATTCATTCACTCATTAATTCAACAACCATTTAAAAAGTGCCAATTTATGCAGAAGCTTGCTGAGAAAGATACAAAGTTTAGATGAAACAATAACAATAACATATTTATGTGAATACTTCATGGTTTATAAAGCACTTTACACACAAAATCTCATTTGGTCCACCTAACAATCCCATGAGATAGGCGCTATTCTCATTTTACAGATTGTAATGCTGAGGATCAGAAAAAGGAAGTGCAAGGTCACAAAAACCAGTAGCTATCAAAGGCAGGATTCTAACCCAGGTCTTCCTGAGTCTGAGTCTAGGGCTTAATTCCATCCTATCATGTTGCTTTTGTGGAGCTTACAGTCTAAAAATTACTTGCCACCTATGTAATCTCTTCATACAACTGTGCTCCTCTATCCTTATTCCCCTATACTTTTCATGGATGATTTTCCTCATCTTTAATTATTCACCTTCTTACTCTATACCAAAGCTTCTTAAACTGTGAGTCATATAACTGAATGTGGGAGTCACAAAAAAACTGGCAACAGTAAAAAGTATCAAACATTTTGCCAACATTTAATTCTTTATGTAACAATAAACAAGCACATCCATCTCATTAATATACAAACTTGCTTTCATCTTAAATAAATGGTAAAATTATATGTATACTAAAGAATTTTTTAAAAATAAATTTCTTTTTATTTGGATTCAACAATATTTTGTTTTTTCAATTACAGGTAAAGATAGTTTTCAACATTCATTTTTGTAAGACTTTGAGTTCCAAATTTTTTTCTCTCTCCCTTTCTTACTTCCCTCTTTGCCAAGACAGCAAGCAATCTGATAGAGTTTATATGTGTATAATCCTTTAAAAAATTTCCATATTTGTCACGTTGTGAAAGAAAAATCAGATCAAAAGAAAAAACTACAAGAAAGAAAAAGTAAACAAAAAAAGGTAAAAATAGTATGCTTGCATCCACATCCAGTCTCCACAGTTCTCTCTCTGGGTATAGATGGCATAAAGTGTTTTTTATGATTTATTATCAGTAAACATTTGACTTGGATAGCTATTTTATATCCCTATATGTCTAGAGTTGAGTAAAAATTTCTTGGACGAGAAGAGGTCATGAGTAAAAAAAAGTTGAAAACTCCTATTCTATAATTGCAAATTGCTCTCCTGTTCTATTGACATTTTGAATTGAGACTAAGGGTAGGCACCTCTTCACCTTTAAGTATTTATCTTCAAAGACAAAAACTGAAGTCCAGCTGAGCTAACCCATGGATGAGAGAAGCTGTATTGGACAGCATATGATCTTATACCTCTTATCAGTGCTACAAAATGCTGATATTTTCTGTATAAGGGGTCCCAGGACATGTACACAGCCCATTTCTTTTGCATATAAGGAAACTGAAGGACCAACAAAGCCACAGTGAGTTATCCAGCGAGACAATCCATACAGAAGAAGTTGATCCAAGACAGACTCTTCCAGCCTTCCTATCTCTATGTGTTCCCTTCATGCCTAGCTACTATTCTCCCACCAAAACATTAGATAATAAACAACATTAAAAATTATATTAAGGTAGCTAATAGACAATATCAGAAATTAGACAATAATGTTCCACAATCACTGTCTTCCCATCATGTTCCAGAACTCCCTGCCCCCCAGGCCTGCTTTATATATTCATAACCTCTTATCACACAGAGTGGCCATCTGTCTATTGCTTGATGTCCTAAAATTCACCATGTGGAATTGCAATGAATTGGATTCCTCCTTTTCAAGTGTGCCTGTGAAGAGAGGCAGGGAGAAAATCTTCCTGATTAAGCAGCAACACCTGCCACTTCTCTCTCCCATTTCGGTAGTGTCCCAGTGTCTGACAGCAAGGTGCCAAGGGTATAACACAAAAGATGTGTAATGAGGGACCCTTTTAAATATTATTTTTAATTTTAATTTTAAATATGATTTTAATTTTATTTTAATGTAATTAACTAATTACATTAAATTCATTTAATTTAATATGATTTTTAATAGCCATGACTTTTAAAAGCCATGCCTTTAATATGACTTCTAAAAATGGACATATTTTAATGCCATTAAGTCTAGCTCTCAGAACCTTGATTGTTCTATTGTTCTTTTCTGATAAATGTATCTGTCTGATATTAGCTCCTCTATCAGAACATGGATTTGTTGTTGTTCAGTCATCATTCAATCATATCCAGTTCTTCATAACCCCATTTTTGGATTTCTTGGCAAAGATACAAGAGTAGTTTGCCATTTCCTTCTCTAGCTCTTTTTATAAATGAGGAAACTGAGGCAAACAGGGTGATTTGTTCAGCATCACATAACCAGTAAGATCAAGTTTGAATTCAGGAAGATATGTCTCCCTTACTCCAGTCCAGGCACTCTATCCACTATACCACCTAGATGCCCATCAGAACATGAAAGATATAAGCCTCCCAAAAAAGAGAGAGAGAGAACTCAATTTCACCCATTTTACTTAAGTTTGGCAATAAATTACCTGAATACTTTTTTTTTCTTTTGAGACTATTCAAAGCACTGCCAGTTATGTTAGCAATTAGATTTATTTCCCATTCTTATGTACAGCTTGGAAAAATTTGTACAAGTACATTAGTTCAACTAGATATTTTAAAGGAAATGCAATGAATTTGTTGTTCATCTGCATCTTTTACCAACTATCTCTACTTTGGGGATAATTTATACCAAGTTTCCCTTCTTTTATTTGAATAGTATGATTCATTCTAAGTGTTACATTTTTGGAAGACACTGAAGATCCAAAAAATGTTCAGATTGGTGTGACCAGGAAGATGAGGGTGCCTGAAGATGATTCCATGGAAAGATCAGTTGAAAACATTCGGTACTTGGATGTAATAAGCTGATAACCATCTTAAGTATCTGAAAGGCTAACACATGGAAGAAAAATAAGACTTGTTCTGCTTGGTCCAGAGGTAAAAACTAGTAGCAATGTGTAAAAATTTCAACTTTATATGAGGAAAAATTTCCTATGCTCCCAAGTTATCCAAAAAGTTGATACTTCTTTTGGACATAGTGGGTTTTATCTTCTTGGAGGCTTTCAGGTAAGAGTGAATAACTACTTGTGAAAGATTACTGTTGAAAGCTTTCTTTCTTAGGTAAGGTAGGACTAGGCAACCTCAGAGGTCTTTTTTGATTCTGAGATTTTGTGGTTCTTTGCAGGCAACTCATGTATGTTACAGAGATAGCTTGGTGGTACAGGAGATAGAATATTGAACTTGGAGTTAGGAAGACCTGAGTTCAAATTTAGTTTCAAATATCTATTAGTGTGTGAACCTGGACAAATCATTTAAGTGTTGTCTCAGTTTCCTCAATTGTAAAACAGGGATAATAATAGTATACTCTTCCTAGTGATCTCAAATGAGGTAATATTTGAAAAGCACTTTGCAAACATTAAAGTGACAAATGGTCAAAAAATAAACACTGGCAGTTTTCAGAAGAAGAAATCAAAACTATATATAGTCATATGAAAGATGACAAATCACTGTTTAGAGAAATACAAATTAAAACAACTCTGAGGTATCACCTCATACCTATCAGATTGACTAATATGGGAGAAAAGGAAAATGACAAATATTGGAGGAGATGTGGGAAAATTGGGACATTTAATGCATTGCTGATAAAGTTGTGAACTGATCCAAACATTTTGGAGAGCTATTTGGAACTATTCTCAAAGGGTTATCAAACTGTGCATAGTCTTTGACTCAACAATATCACAACTAGGACTGTACCCCAAAGAGATTAAAGAAAAATAATATAAACATATGTATAAATACATTACATATATTACATATAAATACATAGACTAGGAAAAATTTTTTTTAAAATTAAAGTATGTTTTGATGTACATTTGGAATCTATCAGTTCTTTCTCTAAAGATAGCATTTTTTCATAATAAGCCCTTTAGAACTATCTTAAGTCATTGTATTATTGAGAATAATTAAGTCTGTTATAGTTGATCATCATACAATATTGCTATTACTGTGTACAATGTTCTCCTGGTTCTGCTCACTTTACTTTATACCAATTCATATAAGTCTTTCCAGGTATTTTCTGAAAACATCTTGTTCATCATTTCTTAAAGCATAATAATATTTCTATCACAATCAGATACCACACCTTCTTTAGCCATGTCTTAATGAATAGATATATCTTTAATTTTCAATTTTTTGCCATCATAAAAGAATACTATATATAATGTGGTCTGTGTTTTTTAATAATATGGTAATAGAAAAATGTTTTGCATGAATGTACTTTATATAATCTATATCAAATTTCTCTCCTTCTCAAAGAGCAGAAAGAGGAGGGAGGCAGAAAGAGAATTTGAACTCAAAAATTTAAAAATGAATGTTAAAAATTATTTTTACATGTAATTGAAAAAATAAAAGAAAATGAAAATTTTAAATTCCATTTAAATGCTAGCTATTATTACAATGAAAACTATGACTATGACTTCTCTTCCCACCACTACTATATATTACCAAAAGTAGTATTACTACCACTACTACTGCTACTAGTATTCTATTACAATTACTACCACTACCACTACCATCACCACTACTATAACTACTATATTACCACCACTACTACTACTAAAATTAAGGCTCAGTTATTACAATGGACAAGTAAGACAAAAGGAGCTAAATTTATGAACTTTTCAAGCCTGCCTTAACCCCATTTTACTATGGTCCCTTGCATTTTCTTCTGCCACATTTTGGTTCCTTGCATCTTTTCTTCCTCACTTATTCCAATCCATGTACTATTTCAATTTTGCTTGTTTTTCACTATCACATTTGGGTTCAGTGGTTCAGGGAGTAGGGGAATGAGGGTTAGTGACAATGGAAAAATCCTCATATATAAAACAAAAAGAATCAATTTTAAAAAAGGGTTAGGTCCCATTTTGGTGCCATTCCCAACTCCTTAGAATTTAATTGTAAGATTCAGTATCTATCTGCAAGTTCCAAAGTCATCCCAGGTCCTAATGATGGGTGCCATTAACTAACTAAGGATCCCTACTATAACCTCATCTCCTTCACTACCTCTGTACTTTGTGAGAGATGGACTTAGCTATAATAACTCATTTGTCTTCTCAATAAATAATTCAGATGTAGCATTATTTAGCACACTGTGGTTATCCTTGGCAGCTGCCCAGAGGCCAGCTGAGTCGCCATGGCATTAGAGGGCTTATGTTGTTCAGCTTTCAGAAATGATTTCTGCAAGTTCACAATAAAGTCTAAAGGGCGCATCCTGGGAGCTCCCTAGGTCCCCCATTATGACTCAGAGGCAGTAAAAGGGCATGATTACTTTGGATCGGAGTACATGGACATTTGGCATTTTGAAAAATGGCTCCATGACCTAATGGTTTTGGACCAAATGTCACTATTTACACTTGAGGGAGTTGGTGGGAGTAGGAGAAGAAGAGCATTTAAATAATAATAATTTGTATTTCTCTTGCACTGTGTATTTTTAAAGCACTTTTATATCTATTGCCTCATTTGGATTTTTTTAAAAATAGGTGGTACACATTAATTTGAAGATTAAGAAGCTAGAGTTCAGAGATGAGATTATTTGCTCAAGGTCACTCATTCATCATTGTAGCTAGAACTATAATGTAGGCCCAGATAGTTGGTTATTCCTAGTCCATTGTCTCTCTGACTTCCCATGACATTCTTTTCCCCAATTATAGAAAAATACTGTAGTTTTTTTTAATGAATACTCCAAATCTTATGCTTGCAAAATTGAGGGCAAGTGGCAGGAGTTAGAATTGGTTTAGTAGAGAACAATTGCTTAATACTACTAAGGAAAGGATTTATTGCATTTTTGACTTGAGACAAGAGGGTTTTTCTAGGCCACGTTTCTATGGATTTTAAAATGGTACAAAAATGAGCTGAATTATGGTATAGGAATGTAATAGAATTTTATTGTTCCCTAGAAATGCTGAAAGGAACAGTTTTAGGAAAACCTGAGAAAACTTGTATGAAGTGATGCAGAGTGTGCAGAACCAGGAAAACAATTTATATAATAACAACATTGCTTAGACAAACGATTTTGAAAGACTTAAGAGCTGTGATCAAAACAATAAGCAGAGGATTATGTGCTATCCACTTCCTGATGAGAGATGATGAATTCAAGCTATAGAATGTGACATACATTTTGACACAACCGATGTGGAATTTGTTTTGTTTGACTATGCATATTTGTATTAGAGGTTTTGCTTTTTTTTAAATATGGAGTCAAAGGGAAAGAGAAAAGGGTAGGGAGAGAGTTGCAAAAAAAAAGAAAGAAAGAAAAGAAAAGAAAAGAGAAAAAGAAAAAAGATCACTGGAGCATTTTTAAGTGCACAGAAATGGACAGCAGGAAACAGACAAGCAGAACAATTTTGAAAGTTATATGTCAAATTTATTATAAAAAAGGAAATCAAACTGTATAGAAATTTACAATTTCACTTACAATCCTATTTTTGATTCTACTTTGTATATAGGAATGCTGATTTTATCATATCTGTTAAGTTCAAAATATAAAAATAAAATTAACAAGAAAAAAATTTACATAGTAAAAATTGTCAAATTTTTTAAATCACCTCTATCCTTTGCTTGTTAAGAATTTTTTCTCTAGTTTAGAGAAAGTCTTTCCACTTTATTTACTATGGTGACCTCTATATTTAAGTGGATTTTTGGAGCTTATTGTGGTATATATCAGAAGATACTGATACTTTCTGTCAAATGTTTAGTTTTCTAGGAAATTCTTATTAAATGTAAGCTTTCCCAGGTGGTTTCTGTCCTTGAGTTCTGCCCACTAAGCCATTGTGCTTGATTCTTCTAATTCTTGCTTATCAAGTCCATTCAACAAAACTACTTCTTTTTTTTTTTAAAACCAGTGCCAAGTAATTTTGATGATGAATATTTTATATTGTATCTTTATCCCCATCTGGTCTCTAAGTCAGAGGTTTTTGACAAGAGGTCTGTGGATTTGGATAGCTAAATTTTGCATCTTTATTTTCACTAATACTTAACTGAAATTCAACATTTCCTTTAATTCTGATCATCAATAGAAATCACAGTTATTTTCATATTATAGTTGTAAATATATTGAAATATTATTTCTACTACTCTGAAATTTTGTTGTTGTTTTCAGTCATGTCTGACTGATCCCATTTAGAGTTTACTTGGCAAAGATCCTGCAGTGTTTTGCCTCTCCTTTGCTAGCTCATTTTACAAATGAAGAAACTAAGGCAAGCACATTTACTGTTAGTAGATTGTTTTATATTTTGAAAACTGCATTTCCAATGTAATTTTCTTTTTTTTTTGTAATCCCATGTATCTTATTTTATGCACTTTAAAACATCATTCTGAGAATTGGTCCTTAGGCTTCCCCAAATTAACAAAGGGGATCTATATCACTTTAAGGGTTAAGAATCTTGATTTAATCCAAGCCCCATATTTTTTTTAAAATGTATTTATTTTTAATACACCTTGCTTTATGAATCATGTTGGGAGAGAAAAATTAGAGTAAAAGGAAAAAACCATGGGAGAGATTTTTCAAAAAGGAGTAAATATAGTATAGTATATATAGGAGGAGCATAGATTACTAAATGAACTCTAAAATAGTTTATATTCAGTCTTCATAGTTCTTTTTCTTGGTGTAGATGGCATTTTCTATCCAAAGTCTATTGGGATTGCTTTGGATCACTGAACCATTAAGAAGAACCAAATCTTTCATAGCTGATCATCACATATTGTTGCAGTTATTGTGTTACAATGTATTCCTGGTTCTGCTTGTTTCACTTAGCATCAGTTCTTGTAAATCTTTCCAGGCCTTTCTAAAGTCAGCTTATTCATCATTTTTACAGAACAATAATATTCCATTTGTTCCACCATTCTCCATTTGATGGGCATCTACTCATTTTCCAAATCTTTGCTACCACAAAAAGAGCTGCTACAAACATTTTTGTACATGTGGGGCCTTTTCCTTCCTTTATTATTTCCTTGGGATACAGGCCCAGTAGAAGTATTGCTGTATCAAAGAGTATGCACGATTTTATAGCCCTTTGGGCATAATTACAAATTGCTCTCCAGAATGGTTGGATCATTTCACAACTTTACCAACAATACATCAGTGTCCCAGTTTTCACGCATCCCCTCCAACATTTATAATTATCTTTTCCTGTCATCTTAGCCAATCTGAGAGGTGTGAAATGGTATCTCAAAGTTGTTTTAATTTGAATTTCTCTAATCAATAGCGATTTAGAGCATTTTTCATATGATTATAGATGGTTTTAATTTGTCATCTGAAAATTGTCCGTTCATATCCTTTGACCATCTATCAAGTGGGGAATGACTTGCGTTCTTATAAATTTGACACAGTTCTTGATATATTTTAAAAATGAGACCTTTATCAGAAAAAAACTGGCTGTAAAGATTTTTCCCAGCTTTGAAGTTCCCTTTTAATCTTGTTTCTGTTGGGTTTGTTTGTACAAAAACTTTTTAATTCAATGTAATCAAGGTTGTCCATTTTGCCTTTTGTAATGCTCTCTAGCTCTTCTTTGGTCATAAATTCCTCCCTTCTCCAAAGTTCTGATAAGTAAATTATCACTTGCTTTCCTAATTTGTTCATGGTATCATTCTTTATGCTCCAATCATGTACCCATTTTGACCTTATTTTGATATGGCAATTCCCTATTTCACTGATGGAGAAATCAAGCCCAGAGAAGTAAGGATATGACCCAGTTTATTCTTCAGACATGGCCTCATAACTCTGGCCCTTTCAATTCTCAACTCAACTTCCCAGTTCCTGATTTTGTCTCATTGCTGTGAGCTCTTGACCAGGACCTTTTCCATTCTGGGTTAGGTTTAGTCAACAATGTGAACTTCACCGAGCCTTTGTTTAGTAAGATTCAGGCCCTACCCAGGAATCAAGCTAGGAAAAATATTACTGTTATCCACCATAGATTCCTGAGTCTCTTGTGAGCAGAGATCAAGAAAGAGGGGCTTGTTCTCTGTAAAATTAAAACACAATGCTGTTTGGCCAATATTTTCTAATGGCCCAAATGTCAATTCTAATGATAAAGAGAGATGGGGCAGCAATTACCATGATGATTATGAGGCTTATAGGAAGCAAGTCATATATCCAGGGGAAAGAGCCTTGGATTTTGATTCAGAATACTTGGCTTCAGATCCCTGCTTTAAGACTGATTACTGTGTGAGCTTGGGTAATTCCATCCCTTCTCTCTCAACTTCAATTTCATCATCTTCATAATGACTTAACAAGTACTGGAAGAATGGGGCAACAGAATGTCCTTTGGGCAGTCAAAGAACCTGGATTTGACTGCTGGTCCTGCCACTAGCTTCTTGTATGAACATGAGAAGGCATTGTGTTAGAGTGGAAGAGTGTTGGATCTAGAATCAAGAAGACCTGGTTCAACTTTGGTCTCAGATACTTGCTGTATGAACCTGACTCTGCCTAACCAATGTCTGCCTCGGTTTCCTTGATTGTAAAATGAGAGGATTGGAATAGATTACCTTTCAGGACACTAAATTTGTGATTCTACAAATCAATTAACCTCTCATATTGAACCTCAATATGGTCACTTGAGGAGGATAGATTACTAAATGAACTCTAAAATCTCCAGCTCTAAATCCTGGGATTATATTTCTGAGTTCCCCTGATTTGACAACTCCAGAATTAGAGTTAGTTCTAATTCTCTAAAGAGAATCTTTCTCTTTGGGAGATTATTAGTAGGAATCTTAATCTATTTTAAATGCATGTATTCCTCAATAGTATTTCAAGGCTCCCAGAAATATTACAGCAGTCACTCTACCCAATTTGGAATGATATTCCTGAGGGTAGAACTTGACTTTCCCCAGGCCTGATGTGAGCACAGCAGGAGAGGTCACTCCTCTATTGTCAGCTACAGTCTATCCTTTTCCTATTAGCACTAAACCCTACAATTTTCCCTCTGGCTCATTGAAAGTATCATCATAAGATCATTAAAATATAATAAAACATAATAGACAGCTAGATTCCCAATAAATTTAATAGCACCTTGAAATCTGATTGCACAGTTTAAGGAGTAATCAAATTTTAATATAAAACTGAGTCCTAAAATAGGCAGCTAAGGGCCTGTTGTTTCGTAAGCTCTTTGGAGAGAAGAGTCACCAAATCATAGAATGTGAAGTTCAAATAGACCTTGGAAAACCTCTAGTATAGAATCTAACCTCCAAGTGTGGTTAGCTGGGTCCCCCTGGACAAAGGAGGCACTTGAGCCTGTGAGGTTTAGTGGAGGGAGTGTAAACCTGGAGTCAGAACTTCCTGAATTCAAATCTAACCTTTGACCTTTACTAACTGTTTAACTCTAGGCAAGTGGCCTTTGCATGTCTCAGGCATCTTCCTAGGATTTATCTACTAAGTAATAATAGCTATCTTTTAAGAGTATTTGTTAGGTAAGGGTATGATATCATATTTGAACAGAGGGAAGGAAGAACTGAAGGAAGGAAGGAAAGAAGGAAGGAAGGAAAAAAAGAGAGAGGGAGGGAGGGAGGGAAGGAGGAAAGCTAGAAAGAACCCATTTACTGACTAGATTTCTTTCTTAAGGACCATACCTTAAATAAACCAAAACCAATCTGATTCTACTTAGTCACCAATATGTTCGAGGCCAAGCCCCATTTGATCATAGTTTGGGTCTAGAGTGATTCAGATTTAATATAAATAGAAATCATTTCTGCTTTGGCCAGAAACTCTGAGGGTCTTCCCCTCCAGATTCATTCATTTATTCATTTAGATTTTTTTTGGACTAGATGAAAGAGGAGATTCTTTGCCTCAACTGCTACCTAGCCTTAGTCATTGAATGGGCATGGCTTCAGTCAAACTGTTTAAGATCTTAATTTTAAAAGGCCAGGGTGTCCCATTGCATCCAGGATCATCTCCAGTCTTCTTGATTTATATCTGTCCATTGGACCCAGATGACTCTGGAGGGGAAAGTGAGACAAGTGACCTTGCACAGGCTTCCCTCACTTAAGTCCAATTCACTTGCAAGTCATGGCATCACCTCCCTGATGTAATGGTTCTCTTCAAGAATGAAGGACAGACAAACTGCAACAACAATAGCTACCTAAAAGTTAGCATTTATATAGGAAGATTTGCAGAACTCTTTATAAAAGTTATATCATTTGATCCTCACAATTACTCTTGGAGGCAGATGCTACCATTATTACTTTTCCTATTTTGTTCTTTGTTGTTTAATCTTTTCACTTGTGACCAACTCTTTCTAATCCCATTTGGAGATTTTTTGGGGGGGAGAAACATTTAGAGTGCCATTTTCTTTTCCAGCTCATTTTCCAGTTGAGGAAATTGAAGCAAACTGGATTAAGTGACTTGCCCAGAGTCACACAGCTGAGACTAGGCTTGAACTCAGGAAGATGAGACTTTTTGACTTCAGGCCTGATTCTGTATCCTCCTGGTTCCCCATTTTACAGATGAGGAAATTGAAGCAGATAGCGATTAAGTGACTTGCCTAAGATGTCGAAGGCTATATTTGAACTCAGGTCTCCTGATATTAAGGCCAGTGTTTTATCTCCTGCCTCTAGTCACAAAAGGGCTATTGTCTTCAATCTTCCTTGGTAGAGAGAATCATCTGCCTGGTGAAGTCACAAATTCTTGGTGTAAGTATTTTTAGAAGGGACAAAAGTCTCAGAAAGGCTGACCTTCTTAAGTCTACAATAATAAGTTTAGCCAAAGACAGTGGAGGAGAATCCAGTTTTTCTTTCTGCTAGTACATTTTTATTTCCATTGTACTTTGTTTCAAAGACTAGTTTTTCTTGGCTGAAGAATACTCCTTGGATTATAAACTTGTAATCTCTCTTAGTTCAAACTGTTGTTAAAGAGTTTGTCATCACTTTTATACCAAGGCTGCTGTTGATTGGGGTGTGTCTTTGACAGATCAGTAAGTCAGAAGAGGAGGCAGAGATTAATGGAAAAGTTAAGGACAAACATTGGAGAAAGCAGTAGGGAGTGGAGGTTGAGAATATGTGGGATGATGGCAGATGGGCTGCTTGAAGGCATATATATCCTCTTTGGAGAAATGATTAACAGAGAATTATATTTGTTATATGATAATCAATTCAGGTGGATGTGGCTCTTTTCAGCAGTGAGATGATTCAGACCAGTTCCAATGATCTTGTGATGAAGAGAGCCATCTATACCCAGTGAGAAGGCTGTTGGGACTGAGTGTGGACCACAACATGAGCATTTTCATGCTTTTTGTTATTATTTGCTGGCATTTTATTTTCTTTCTCATTTTTTTTCCTTTTTAATCTGAATTTTCTTGTACAGAAAGATAATTGGATAAATATATATGCCTATATTTTATTTAACATGTATTTTTACCATGTTTAACATATATTAGATTACTTGCCACCTAGGGGAGAAGGTGGGGGAGGGGAAATTTTGGAACAAAGGTTTTGCAAGGGTCAGTATTGAAAAATTATCCATTTTTCTGAGTTAACTCTGGCCTCAGATTTTCACTAGCTATGTGACCCTGGGTGAGTCACTTACCCCTGTTTGCCTCAGTTCTTGCATCCATAAAGTAAAGTGGAAAAGGAAATGGCAAACGACTCTGAAATGGATGAACAACAACAAAACTGTGTGATTCCAGGCAAGATACAATTGAAAAATGACTCGACAACAATAGTACAATGTTTTGCCTATACTCAATACTACTGACTTTGACTTCAGGATTTCAAAGTATCTGGAGTTGTTTTTGTTCCAGTGTCCCTGTATTTTAAAAGTGACATATCCATCACAGTGATATTACAGTTATTTCCCTGCTATTGCAAGGGAATAATTTTGAGTCACATCGGTTTATGGAAACCAGGATCATATCTTTTTCATTCAGACTGGGGTGGAACCCTAATTTTGATTTGCTAAAGCAGAATTAAGAGATAGTTTGGTAGAAGGCATGGGGGATTAACCTTGGACTGGCCATGTCATTCAGTGTCCTAGCAACTCTGAAAGATCATAAAATCTGAGGAGTATCTGTTGATCTGCATTTGTAAAGAAAATGATCTTATTTGGAGTTTCCCAACCAATGAACTCAAAGATCTGTTATTTACCAATATTCTCATCAAAACCAACAACAGCCAAAAAAGCTCAATTTCAACACAGGAATAATACTCCCAACTCTTGTAATTCTAGTCATCCTTCTGCATCCTCTTGTGAAAACAAATCTCCCAAAGGATCAAATAAGAAAATATTTGTAAAGTACTTACTTAGCACAGTGCCTGGCACATACTAGGTATTTAATAAATGTTTGCTCCCTCATTTTTTCCCTCTCTCTTTCTTTTCCCCTTTAGATTTTTCTACAGAGATGGACAAAGATGTCCACATGAGTGGCAAGGAGGTTCTGAGACAATTCCAAACTCACACTAGAAGTCAGAGAGAAGACTGGATTGACATAATTAGAGCTAAAAGTAGGTTTTTTGTGGATCATCAAGAACAATTTCCTTGAAACCATTTCTAGTCATATGAAAAGATGTTCTAAATCACTATTGTTCAGAGAAATGCAAATTAAGATAATATTAAGGTACCACTACACCTCTCAGATTGGCTAAGATGACAGGAAAAAAATAATGATGAATGTTGGAGGGGATGGGGAAAAATTGGGACACTAATTTATTGTTGGTGGATTGATCCAACCATTCCAGAGACCAATTTAGAACTATGCCCAAAGGACTAACAAAATGTGCATTTTGGTCTAGCAGTGTTTCTTCTGGGCTTATATCCCAAACAGATCTTAAAGGAAAGAAAGGGACCCACATGTTCAAAGCCCTTTTCATAGTGTCAAGAAATTGGAAACTGAATGGATGCCCATCAGTTGGAGAATGGCTGAATAAGTTACAATATATGAATATTATGGAATATTATTGTTCTGTAAGAAATGACCAGCAGAATGATTTCAAAAAGGCCTGGAAAGACTTACATGAACTGATGCTAAGAACCTGGAAATCATTGTACATGACAACAGCAGGATTATATGATAATCAATTCTGGTGGATGCTCTTTTCAGCAGTGAGATAATTCAGACCAGTTCCAATGATCTTGTGATGAAGAGAGCCATCTATACCCAGAGAGAAGGCTATTGGGACTGAGTGTGGACCACAACATGAGCATTTTCATGCTTTTTGTTATTATTTGCTGGCATTTTATTTTCTTTCTCATTTTTTTCCTTTTTAATCTGAATTTTCTTGTACAGAAAGATAATTGGATAAATATATACGCCTATATTTTATTTAACATGTATTTTTACCATGTTTAACATATATTAGATTACTTGCCACCTAGGGGAGAAGGTGGGGGGAGGAGAAATTTTGGAACAAAGATTTTGCAAGGGTCAGTATTGAAAAATTATCCATGCATATGTTTTGAAAATAAAAAGTTTTAATAAAAAAAAAGGAAAAAAAATTTAAAAGAACAATATCCTTATTTTCCAGATGAATTCCCTGAGACCTAGAGAGGTGAGGTCAGCTCAGACCAGTAATGAGTAACACCCAGATGCTCTGACTCCAAACCAATCTTCTCCCCACTACATCTCTGATCTTCTGTTCCATCTGCTTTGTGCAGCTTCAGGGGTATCCAAGTGTAGCCTCCTCTAAAGCTACACCAAATTTAAGATACTTTGTGAGTTGACATCCACACAGAACCATATAGTTCATAAATCTCTCTGGGAGGAAGCATGAGACAGTGGGAAAAGCATAGACTTTGAGCTCACAAAGCCCAGTGTTTGAAAAGGGAAATTGTGGTTATTCTTGGAGGATTGCCAGACCCTGTAGCTGCCATGTTTCACCTTGATGAGGACAAGAAGCCAGAGAAACAAGAGGCTTTGGATATGTTACCTGGGCTCCTTGTTTTAGGAGGACACGGGGTTTATATGTCTAATAATTCAATTCAACAAATACAGATTAAGTACCTACTATGTGCAAGATGTTATTCTTTAACTTATAGAAAGCATCTTTATACATGTTATTTTATTTTAACCACCCTGTAAAGTAGGCAGTGTAAATATTATTTTCTTCCTTTAACAAATGAGGAGACTCAGGCTAGATGATATGAAAAGACTGGTAGAACCAGGATTCAAGTCCTTATCCAAGTCCAGTGACCTTTTTTCTCCTTAGCCAGTTACCTAAGACAGAGGAGATAGACAAAGAAGATCATTCATGAGTTCTCTCTCTTTGTCCATCACATATACAATCCTGGGCACACAAAGTAATTGTTACCATACTTTTCTTCAGTCAGTCAACAATGATGTTCTGAATGCTTGGCCCTGAGCTAGATGACCAGGATATTTGGGGGGAAAGGGTAAAATAACAGAAATGTGCAATATACCACGCCACTTCATCAAGGGGCATACAATTTAATTATAGAACTGACATAAAATCATTAAAGAACCGTAGTCAACAGTACATAATTAAACTCTCAGCTTTGCACCATTGACAATGAAAAACTCTCCCAGAAGGGAAGGCATTCAAAGTTCTTCTTGGTGATGTTGCTATCCAGTTGGGTTGCCCAATAAGCAGAGGAATCACAGAATGATAGAGCTGTAAGAGACATTAGAGATTTTAGTCCAGTCCAACTCCCTCATTTTATAGAAGAGGATAACACAGAAGTCCAGGGGGAGATAGTGGCTTCCCAAGCTCACACAATATAGAGTCAAAATTAAAACTGTCCCTCAGGCTTTTGGAGCAAGGAGTGGGCAGTCATGCCATCTGTACATTTCCTTTACCCTCTCCCCCCGTAAGTAAAACAACCTCCACATGTATGTGGCTCTAACAGGGGAGGCTCAGTCTTACTCTGGCTGCCAAGAAGCAGGAGGTAATGATAACTGGTGCAGTGAGAGTGTGGGAATGGAGAAAGGAGTCTCCTTATCTGCCCTATTGATTGTACCATCCAAAAGAATGTAAATTTTGATCTTCTATATTTTGCAAGGTACCTTGGGGTTTGAGAGTTAGATTTTTTTCTTCCCAATTTATTTATTCTTTTCCCCCCAAAACTGAGATAATTAATTCTTTTATCTTATGTAGTTTCATTTATGATTTCTTGAAATATACCTTTGAAAAACCAGGCTTTGAGAAAGCCCACTGGGATTCAAATGGAACTACTTGACTATGCCTTTAAACCCAAATCACTCCAGCTTTCACAGCCAATAAATCCCAGTCCAAGTCTCACTTGCTCTTTGTTTGTGCTTTGTTAGCTCAAACTGCATCTTAATAGCAATTGTTTTAGTTCTGGTTTGAAACCCAGGAGGGTTTTCCCCTCTCAGATTAACTCAGATTGAAAGCAAAGTAGGCTATTTTTGCCTCAGTTCTTACTTAGCCTTTAATTATTGAATAGGTATTGTTTCAGACAAAGTGAGACCTGGGAAAGACTTTAGCTTAAGAAGGCCAAGGTCTCCCATTGCTTTCTGGGGCCATTGTCAGTTGCCTCAACCCATGCCTTGCCACCGGACTTGCAGGACTCTGGAGGAGAGAGTGAGGTTGGTAACTTTGCTCTGCTTCATCTAAATCCAGCACTTGCAAGTCAAGACATCCTCCTCCTCCTCATGTCATTGGTTCTCTTTGAACAGAAAGCAAAAACTTGCTGAAGCTGGGAAATAGGGTAGGGATGCTGAAATTGAGTATCTGTGCCCATCAATCAACCAACCAGCATTTATTAAGAGTTAACTATGTTTCACATCAATTATATAGGTACCAGAGGTACAAAGTCAGGGATAAGAGGAGAATTTAAAAGGTAATAAATAGTAGTTTGTTAAAGCTAAAAAGAAACTAAAAATCAACTAGTCTAACCTTTTGCCCATTTCACAGATGAGGAAACTAAAGCCCAAACAGGTAAAAGATTTACTCAAGGTTACTTGAGTAAATTATTGAACCAGGACTAGAACCAAAGTTTCCTAAATCCCAAATCAATGTTCCAATCCAGTTCTATGAGCATTTATTAATTACCTATTATATGCAAAGCATTGGGGATACAAATACACACACACACACACACACACACACACACACACACACACACACACCTAAACCAAACCAAAACAACAAAAAATGGTCCTTTGCCCAAAAGGAATTTACATTCCACCGGGTAGGATGGAATGGGAGAGTTAGAAAAAACATGCAAATAAATATTATACATAATTATATGAAAAGGAAAAGGGAACTGAGAACTAGGGAAGTTAGGAAAGACTTCATATAGAAGTTGGCACATGAGCTAAGCCCTGAAGGAAGTCAGGTATTGCAAAAAGGAGGTAAGGAGGGAGCACATTTATAGAGAACAACCTAGAAAAAGGTTTGGATGTGGGAGATGGGATACTGGGGAGCTCCAAGTAAATAAGCCATTTTGACTGGAACATGTAATATATGAAAGCCATAATATGAAAGTCCAGAAAGTTCAGGCTGGAATAAAATTGAGAAAGACTTAACATGGCAAGCTGGAATTTTTATTTTACTTTAAAGACAAAAAAGATCTGTTGAGTATAGGGTGGGAAAATCGTGACATATTTAGGCTTGTGATTTCGGAAGATTATTTTGGTGACTATGTAGAAAAACGATTGGCCTGTTCTTTCCATCATTATTCATACATTGTTTTGCCACCTTTGCCCATCACTACTGCCTCTGCCACATCAAAGATGGAAGAAAGGATTGGCTTTTCCAGAAATAGAAATCTCTAACACAGAGAGGGCTGTTTGTTTCTTCTTTGTTGATAGAACCTCACTAATTGATTTGATGTGAGGTGTCCCTTGTTTGGTCACAGTTGGCTTAAGCTAAGGATGTCCTGCTTTTAATATTAGCCAAAAGAAACATAACACATAAATTATGTGGTTTTGAATTCATGTATTCTTGCCCAAGGACCAAAGAACAACCCAGTGAAGCAAAAACACATTCTTCTGTAATCCCTCATGTTTATTTACCAAGAGCAGAGAGATGGTTATGGAGGAGGCCAGAGTAGCTGCCAAGCCTCATTCTTACATTTTCAACTGTCTGCTGGATGTCTTGACATCGCATAAAATTCAGCATTTCCTTTGGAAAAATCATCATCTTCTCACCATACAAGAGCATCTTGGTTCCATTAATGATATCACCATTCTTCTAGGCAATAAATACTTTATTCATTTTTTATTTCTCCTGTCCTCCCTACCATACATATGCTATACCCACTGTCACTAAATCCTGTTTATTTTTCAATCATATTATCTCCCTGTCTCTTTGTCTCTGTCTTTTTCTTCCCTTTCCTCCCTGTGCCTCTTCTCTTCCACTCTAGTCTTTCCCCCTTTCCTTTCCTCTTCTCTCTTCCTTTCCCTCCCTCTCTCCCTTCCTTCCTTTCTTCCTTCCTTCCTTCCTTCCTTCCTTCCTTCCTTCCTTCTTCCTTCCTTCCTTCCTTCTTTCCTTCCTTCCTTCCTCCCTCTCTTCCTTCCTGCCTTCCTTCCTAGGATCCTCTCTCTGTCCCTTCTCTCTCCCCATCTCTTTCCTTTCCCCTTCCTTCTTCCCTCTCTTTTTCATTTTCCTTTCTTCCCCTCTCCTCTCTCCATTTTCCTTTCTTCTCACTTTCCCTCTCTCTGATCGTCTTTCTTTTCTCCCTCTCCTTTTTCTCCCTCTTTTCCCTCTCTTTTCCTTTTTTTTCTTTCCCCTCATTCTCTCTTATCTGTCCCTCTTTTTATAATACCATTAACATCACCTGAGTTAGGCCCTTATTGTCTCATATCATACTAACATTATAACTCCCTAACCAGTACCTAGCTTGGTTTCAATACCCTCCAATCTGTTTTTTATTCAGCTGACATTTTTTACCTAATTCTACTTTCATTATCATTCTACTCAAAAATTTGCTGTGATCCTCTCTGGTATTTATAATGCTAATTATAATATAAGTGAATACGGGACAATAGAGAGTTTTGAAAAGGAAGAAATTGTTGCTGAGGAATTAGGGAAATTTTTTGTAGAGAAAGATCTATCTGATTATATATTATTTTGAAGAAAAAGAAGGAACTGGTAGGTGGTAAGGATGTAAGGTACTTCTGGATAAATTGTAATTCCCTGGTGGCAACTAAAATAGAAATGGATCCTTGGGTGCCAAATTGCTTAGAAAACTACAAATATGACATATCTATGTCATATTGTATTTGTATTACTTTGTTAACATTTCCCAATGGCATTAAAAATTGAGGTCTCACTATTACTCTGGGGCCTCACAGAAGAAAATTCTTTAGGATCTTTGTCATTATTGATACCATCATTGTTGCCATTACATTGAAGGAATAAAAATTATAGCTTTTAATTTGGTTTAGATCACCCTCAGGAGCAATGTGGCTGTATTTGATACTCAAATCATTTAACTCTAATGGTGATAATTTTAGATTGAGAAGAGAATTTCAAAGGCAGGTGGAACTTAGGAACCTTCAAATGATATTATGTAGATGGCTTTCTGTTGTATACATTCTGTCTGATTCGGAAGTATGCATTTCTAACCAATGCAGGAGCCAAGGCAGATGGTAGCAAGTGGGAGTTCATCCTCCCGGGCCAAAAATGTCAACTTGTATTAAAATCAGTCAGTCAGTCAACACAATTTGTTGAACATCCTCAGAATATGGAAATTTGATCATTGTTCTTGTTGCCTCTGTGTGTTTAGGAAAAGGATATTTACTAAGGAATTAGAAAATTCATGTGCTTAATCACAAGAATTCCTCATTATTTTTGGAATGGTAAAACTCATGTGTGAATCCAGTCCAACTAAAAAGAAAACCCCACACATTTAGGGTATATGGAATATACATATACAGTATTTATAAAGTTGTCTTACAAAGAGGCAAAATCATACAATGTCCTCTAAGTAACTACTTAAATACTTATGGTTAAAGGAATAATGAAAGCTTGCTGGTGCTCAGTTCTGTCTCTTTATGACCCCATTTAGAGTTTTCTTGGCAAAAATAAAGTGGTTTGCCATTTTTTTCTCCAGCTCATATTACTGTTGGGGACACTGAGGTAAATAGAGTTAAGTGACTTTCTCAGGATCACACAGCAAATAAGTGTCTAAATCTGGATTTGAACTCAGGAAGATAAGTCTTCTTATTTCAGTCCAGGCACACTATCCACTGTACCACCTAGCTGCTCATGGTGAGAGTAGAGGGGCTTAATTAGAGAAAGTTCCTGGAAAAGGAATCTTTAGATTGTAAGTTCTTTAAGGACAGGGACTGAACCAATTTTCCATGGAGAAGATACACAATAAATGTTGATTTGAATAGAACAGAAAAATGAGAGAGACAGACAGACAGACAAAGACACAGATAGAGACACAGACAGAGAAAGACAGAGAGAAAGAGAAAGAAAAAGAGACAGAGACAGAGACAGAGAGACAAAGACAGAGACAGATAGAGAAACAGAGACAGAGACAGAGACAAAGCAAGAGCAAGAGATTTGTTGAGAAGGTAGCTGGACATTCTATTTTGGGTATGAAGAATGAATTTGTGACCAATATATGAGGATTAAGAAAATCGTCAGAGATCTATGTTGTAAATAACCAAAGATGAGATTAGCATGAAAGAAGCTGAGGAAAGGGAGGTGATAAAAGGAGAGAAGATAGACAGCCTAGAAGTTAAAGAATTAAATCTAGGAAATCTGCTGCAAAGGTTTCCACCAGAGTGATTTAGAGAGTGGCTGGCCATTCATCAGGCAGCTTTAAAGGGAAGATTTCATAGCAGCTCTCTCCACAATCCCTCCCCAGGGGATCCTGTGGGACAAGTTAAATACATGTGAAGACTTACCAACAAAACCCCAGACTTTGGGGCCTCCCTGCTTGATCCCCTGCCATATAAAACATTCAGGGCAGCAGCGAAGCTGGATGAGAGAATGGAATGGAATGAACTCTGGATGTGTTGCTAATATGCTTGGATAGAAGAAGACAAAATATTTCATTCATTCATTTATTCATTCAACATTTACATTGTCATCATGTGCCAAGCATCTTGTCAGGTGCTAGACATGCAAAGATCCAAAAAGAAAATTCTCAACGTGCATACATCTGATTGGGAAAGACAAAGGAACACCAATAAGTAAATATAGAATATTTACAAATTTACAAAATTACAAAATGATTTGTAGGGGGGGAGATAGGAGCGGAGGGGTTACTGTTGATGGAGAGGACCATGGTAGGTCTTGTGTAGGAAAAAAGGTGGCAAAGCCCAAGGTGTCAGGAACAATAAACTGTAGGATAAAGAAAGGATTGGCAGAAATTTGGCTAGAGTTTCCCTTTTTAACAAGCCAGCAATTAACATATATTTGTTTAGCATTTACTCTGTATCTGGGTCTCTGTTAAGCACCGGGAACATATAAAAGAGGGGAACAACAAGTTCCACCTTTGACAAGCTTGCAGTCTTTGCTAGGAAAACATGAAACATTTGGAGAGCCATCTGGCAGAATGTGAGACGCATAATGACCTGAGAACCACGGTTGGAATCAGGCCCCACCTCTGAACACATCCTGGCTGTGTGATCCTGGGTAGGTCACTTAGTCTGTCAGAGGCGCAGGAAGCTCTCTGCACTGATATTTCCTTACAGGGAATTCCCTATGGCAGATAATAATAACAGAATATAATCGTGTTGGATTTGTATAAAACAGACTATAAGGGATGCAAGGAAGGGAGAGCTCTCTTCTTGTATGATGGAAAGAACATTGATGTTGGGGCCAATATACAATTGTGTGTATTATGTCATTTAATTTCTCTAGGACTAACTTCCTTATGTCTAATGATATCTTGATATCCAAGGGATTTCTAGGTCTAAGATCTGTAAAGTTGTACCCTGATAGCTTCATGACTGAGACAGCACTTGATCTAAGGAGGAATAGGATCTGGAAGGGCTAGAAGGACAAAAAAAGGCAATCCAAGTAGGGAATAATGTGAGCACAGGGATAGCAGTATGTGGTATAACCAGAGCCCAAAACAAATGGGGCGCTGTCCTATTATGAAATACATGGGTCCCAACAAAAGATTCTCTTTTTCCTTGTCTCTGGGGCAACTAATGGCACTGGATAGAGCACTGACGCTGGAATCAGGAGTTCCTGAGTTCAAATCTAACCTCAGACACTTGCTGTGTGAACCTGGATAAGCCTCTTAACCATGCTTGCCTCAGTTTCCTCACCTGTAAAATGGACTGAGAAGGAATAGCCAACCACTCCAGCATCTCTGCCAAGAAAACCTTGAAATAAGGTAAGAGAGTCGAATATAACCAAAAGTTTTCAATAACAACAAAACTCTTTGTTCCAAAGTTACTTCCATTTTAAAATAATTTTTTTCTGGCCCTAATAATTTAAAATTTTTTTACATATATAATCCTGGTTTAAAAGAATCAAAAGAGGAGGGCTAACAGTAGTACAATGTGTGTGAGGCAAATGGTCCTGGGATGTTTAGTTAGATAAGATGTCTCCAAGAAAGACTGATTGTTACCTTTGGGCAGAGCTAGGAGGGCCATGGCTGTCTGCTTACTCCTCCACTCTGATCTCCAAGAAGGGTACTGGCCTAGAATTATAGGTCCAGCGGCACAACATCCATGTAAGAGTTCAGGGGGAAAAGTCATTCTTCCTGATTGGTTTGTGTGGAAACATTCATCCGAGGCATGGAGGGTAACAGCTTATTCTTGGCCCGTGTCTCTCCTTCCCACAAAATATTTGTTGCATAAAAGACAATTATGGATAGTGAGCAAATATATCCATCAAAGAAGTAGAAAACAGAAACTAGAGAAATTATGCAGATTAGGATAGATGATAGAATCTTCAAGTGAAGAGTAAGGTAACAGCTCAAGTCAACCAGGAGAGAAAGATCTCATTCTAGAAGCCCACGCCTAGCAATCTCCAGAGAAATCCAGGGACACATTGGATGGGGAAGGAGAATTTTCCTCATAATCCTGCAGCTTTGAGGGAGGGGGGTAAGTGTTTCCCCACATTTGAAGTTCTCACCTTGCACTTTGTTATTCTCTCTCTTACTCACTTTGTACTTAGTCTTGTCTAAAATCATGTTTGCCTACAGCATCCCAGGAGATATGGCCATTTGGGAGAGGGAGTTTTACAAGCGGAAGAACCCTTCAGCTGAAACCAAAACTGGGTTGAAGTCTCTTTTTTATCTTTTATTTCCTTTGTAATTCTGTGTGTGTGTGTGTGTGTGTGTGTGTGTGTGTGTGTGTGTGCCCTCTCGTGCATGTGATTTAACTTTTCTGGCCTTAGTTTCCTGATCTGTTAAAAAAAAAAAAAAAGAAAAGAAAAAAGAAAAGAAAAGAAAAAGAGGATTTGAGTGACATGTTCTCTAAGGTACTTTCCAGGTCTGTGACTCTGAAATTACGTGTTGGTAGTTTTAGTTATGGGTCTGTTGCTGCTATGTGGCTCTGGATAAAAAAACCTAATCTTGCTGAAACCTATATTCCTAGATTGCAAGGTTGGAAGGGGAGGGGGGAGAGAGCAGAGAGCAGAAACTATATGAACTAACCACAGCCCGAACATTCTCCAGTTCTTTGATTCTGTGTGGTGGTAATGAGCACTGGGTCTTCTTCTCCCCACCGACATTAGAAAGCACTCTTTCCTGGCCCAGGCAAATACTTGACTATCCAGGAACTCCAGAAACAGCTTTCCTCTCCCTTTCAGCAACTTAGCAGCTCTTAAAGTCTGAGAAGGTCAAGATTACCTAGTTTGACTAATAAAAAGCTCACTAGGCTAGTGAATTATTTCTGAGGGATACTGGGAAATGCTGCCCTGGAGAATATTCCACTCTGCAGAATAGGGAAGGGTAGTATCATTGACAGCTGAGTTATTACACAACAGATGATTCAGGATGGCTGCCTCCAGACCTGTTCCCACATCCGGAGATTAGGAGAGGAAGTAAATCCTCTATTCCAGTACCTCTCACTATACTTTTCCTCTCCTCTCTCCCCCCCCCACTATCCCAATGTGCCAGAAATGGGGGTGGGGGTGGGGAGTAGGCCTTTAAATTGATAATATCACTGACAAAACCCTGCTTAATGCTGTATCCAGACTAAGCCACTTAGAGCTTTATTCATCGGAAGAAAGACAGGCACTTCTCCTCTTCAAAAGCCCTCCAAAGCTTAGAGATCTGTTTATGGACACGTGGAGTGCAAACTGATGTATTTTCTAACAACTGGGTGTACTGGAAAGGAGGTGAAGGAAGGAGAGTGATAAATAATGAGTGGGAAGAAGAAAAGAGAGAAGAAAGAGAAGAAAAGGAGAAGAAAAAGGGAGAGGGGGAGGGACTGCAAGAAGTAGAGGAAGGAAGGGGAAAGAAAGAAGAGGAGAAGGGGGAAGAAAGAAAGAAGGATAGTGAGGAGAGAAAGGATGAAAAGAAGAAGCAGGGAGAAGTAGGAGAATAAGAACAGAAGGGGGAAAGGAAGATAAAGGAATAAAAATAAGGCAGCAAGAGAATGGGGGGAAATGGAGGATGGAAGGAGAAAGAAGAAGGTGCAGGAGGGGAAAAGTCAGGGCTCTCTGTACTTTGCTACTGAATCTCCAATCCCCAAAGTGTTCTCATCCTGAAAGATGACACCTTTGAAATATCCTGAAATACCTTCTCTGATTGGTCAACTCCTACTGGACTCTCCATTTTGAGGAAAGTATCCAGCTATATTTATTCTATTCCTCTATGGATTCCATGGATTCCTATGGAGGAGAGAAAGTTCCTGCTCTCAAGGAACTCATATATCATCAAGGAAACAAAATGGACATATATAAGAATAGACAATTCATATACAAAATCAATGCAGTAAATTGTGTAGGAAGAAGGTACTGGCACTTAGAGAGACCAGACAAGGTCTCACATGTTTTTGGAGTTGTTTTTCACATTATACTTCCTCTCCAAAGAGGTACTGGCATTTTATATATTTCCTTATTATTTCTAGGATAGTACAAACATCCCTGAAATACACATACAGGTATACATGCAGTATATATTTACTTATATATAATTCTTATATATATAAACATATTCAATTAAATGTGTGGTATATATATTATATATATTTATAATATATTTCTAAATATACACAATTCCATATAAACATATAAACATAAACATCTACATATATACACATATATACATAATGTTATACATAGACAATTGTATAATTTGGTATAGCCATTGTATTTGTCTATGTGTGTATATATATACATAATTCACATATACACATATACATATATACACTATATACACAATTTCTATACACACATGTATAATTGCATATATATCTGTTTCTCTCTCTCTCTAGGTACCTACACTGTGTATACATACATCGCTACAACACATGCAAATAAGTATATATATGTGTATGTGTGTGTGTATACATAATTTTTTCTTGAGGGGCAAGGAAACCACCCCCTCCCTCAAGATGGAGGGGAAATCTATCTATTTATCAATGTACTTATCTACCTTTTTACACACACACACACATACATATGTGAAGGCACACAGATATATATATGTGTGTGTGTGTGTATAAAGTTCTCTGCCTAGAGTCGAATCCTGTCCCAGAGCAGTTTCCTGTCCTGCTGTACCTTCCAACTCTCCCCCCACCCCAATCTCCTCCTGGGGTTGGGGATCAAAGGTCATTGCCAGGCTAGGAATGTATTTTCTTAGGGAAGGTCTGACTGCTCCCAAATTTAATCTAGTGATGGCAGAGTGTTCTCTATACAGCCTGCCCCAACTGAATTAACTCCAGGTGCCAGAATTCCTATGTATAACTCCATTGAAAGGGAGCCACATAGAGCCTTAGTCAGCCTGGGAACCCCATCCTCCAGTGAATGGCCATTTAGAACTGAAAAAACAAAACAAAACCCTCCCTCTCTCGCCTAAGTCCATGACCGTTACCACTCTCCTCCAAATGAGACACCCTGGCTGGAAGAAAATGGCAATTTCACACTTGCAGCAGTCAGAGTTCTTCCCTCTTGGCTGTTCATTAGGATACTAAACCCTGGATTCAATGAATGCCAAGCTCAGACGGCATTAAGAGCTGAGGTCTGCAGTATTTCAGGGCCTTTTGGCTTCCAGATGAGCAGTTTGTAACTCCATTGCTCAAGGACATTTGCTTGCCTGGAATCCACCAAAATGTTCCCATTAGTTCTGCCCCATCTATCCTTTCCCTTCCTTTTTTCTTCCCAGGAATCTCAATGACATTTATCAACGACAGGATCCACCTTAGTTCAGGGACAGGAGCTGCCCAGCAGGCATCAATAAATGGTTGTTAATGTAACTTTTCCCTGTTGCTGGCTCTCTTGTCATAGAGCATGCTCTTCAGATTCATTGGAGCCAGTCTTGCTCACACAGACGCAGGCTCCAAGCTTCCCCTCTAGTTATCTGATCATCTGAAAAATAACAATAACAATATATAATAATAATAGATATTACAACTAATGCCTATATAAGGCTTTAAGTTTTGTGAAATACTTTTACATATATCATACCATTTGATAATGATCCTAAGATATAGAGGCAATTATTATCCCCATTTTACAGATAAGAAAACTGAAGTAGACAGTAAGTAAAGTGAATAAATGAAGCAGGAACAGAAATAAAATTAAGATCTTGTTGATTTGAAGTCCTACACTCTATTCACACTACACTATTCAGACATACTTATTCTAATGAAATTACAGATCCAGTTCCTATTCTTTTCTATCTTTTTTTCTGTCTCTTTATGCCTCTTTCTTTTGCTGTCTCTCTGTCTCTGTTTCCTTCTTTCTCTTTTTTCTTCTGTCTCTGACTCTTTCTGCCACATTCATACTTTTTCAAAGTCTTTGTCCTCCATTAACTCACCTGACTATGAAGAAAACCCTCTGACAGAGAGGGAAAAAAGTATTGATTGTTCCCATTTATTTGCCAAGCAAGACCACTGGGGCTCAAAGGTTATGTAAAAAACAGTGTGAGTATAGTGGAAAGGTTATTGGATTTGGATGTGGAACACCTACAGTTTCAATTCTGTCTCTGCTATTAACTAAACCTCTCTCCCCTCTTCTGCCAAGGGTAGGTGGATCAGTGAACAGAACACACCAAAAGTTGGCAGGTGAACTAGATGCTCTAAGTGATGCAATGCATAGAGCCAAGAGTCAAGAAGACTGAGTTCAAACCTGGCCCCAGACCCTTTCTTACTAGCTATGTGGTGCTGGTCAAATCACTTTACCCTGTTTACCTCAGTTTCCCCACCTGTGAAGTGAGCCAGAAAAGGAAATGGCAAATCTCTCCAGTATCTTTGCCAAGAAAATCCCAAATGGGGTCATAAAGAGACTGAAATAACTGAACAACAACAATCCTCCTCAGGAAAAAGTGAGAGAATTACACTGGATGATACCTAAGGATCCTTCCAAATCCAACATGATGAGATATTTCAGATTGCCCAAGATCACATAACTAATTCACAGCAGAGGCTAGACCAGAACTGGGTTCTCTTGGCTTCTGAAGAGCTTAGGGATCTTTCTATTAGAATAGGCTGCATTCTTTGATTTGATACACATGTATCTATTTATGATATTTTATTCTTTCTCTTATATGTGGGAAGTGGGAATTTACAGCAAATAAAAAAATAAAAAAAGAATCAAATAGTAGCATACAACATGTGTATTCTTTAAATTCCTGTACTTATTTGCTAAAAAAAAAAAAAGAGAGAGAGAGATGATTTGCTTGGCATATAGGAGGTGCATAATAAATGCTTATTGACTTAATAATAGAGGGATAATGGAGCTCAGGGAAAGCGGGCTATGAAATCATAGTCCTTTTTTACCCAGAATACTTTGGTTCTCTTGCTTTCTACTACTATCAAATTCTGCCTTCAGATCTTTCATTTCCATTGAAGTATAAATGACCGATGGTTCATTTCAGCACACATGTATTAAGTGGTGACTGTGTGTAATGGACTGTTCTGAGGATATTACAAATGTCAATGAGCTATGGTCTTTGCTCTCACGATGTTTACAACCTAATGGAAGTATTAAGATATATAAATAAGGCATATATGTGAATAACCATCTAGCTGTCTCTCTAATTCTGTTTGCCTCAGTTTCCTCATTTGTAAAATGAACTTGAAAAGGAAATAGTAAACTACTCCAGTATCTTTGCTGAGAAATACCTAAATGGGATCACAAGGAATTGGACTGAATGACAACAAACAAAACAAGGATAGACTTTTAAATTTTCAGTGTGAGCATTCACACCTCAGAAATAGGCAAATGTTACAAATTGGGACTTGATTTATTGTTTTATTGATTGTCTTGATTTAAGAAGGTGATGGAAAATGATTAAGGCTATATTCCTGACTCTTGCCTACCTCTAGCCTGTTGTTAAACATTTGCTGGTCTACTCCATGTGGAGGATTAAGCCTGAGTGCCAAACTCCTGGTTTTCTATTACTATTACACACACACACACATCTCTGCCTGGGTCCACTTTCTGTTAAATGATATCCCTCACTCCAGCAGCCCACCTGTCCACCACCTGGCTAAGAGACCAGGGTCCCCAAGTCAGAGGTACTATTGATGGCAGGTCATCCTCATAGAAAACGGGGTTCTGTATCCCTTTATCTTCTCTCCTATCTCTGCCTCCTCCAAATTTCATCACATCAGCTGACCATACCCAACTGGGGCAGACAATGTGTTGTCTGGCCTGGGACTACATTAAGGAGCAATGACTATCACAATATGAGGCAATGTCATAGTTTTCAGAGTCTCTTTCTTGGCTACACTCTTCCCACTGCTACCAGGCAGCATATATTTGTGCCAGATATACTTACAGTGAATAAGTTTATTAAAAATCTTAAATAACATGCTTATTTTCCAAATAGCTGAGAGTTTTTTTTTGTCTTTGAAACAATGGAACTCAATTTTCTATTATTGAGCAAATTTCCAGTCTGTAACTGAGCAAGAAACTAAAAATCATGGCATTTGGAAGATTCCAGAAGCTCAGGAAATTGAAGTATTTGGGCTGGGGATCAGCAGAACAAGCATTCCCTGTCATTCAATGTGATTTTACAGATCTCAAGGGTATACCTCTTCCACTAACACTCTGGTGTTTCAAAGTCCTTCATTCATTCCTGAATAAAGGATGAGGTTTAAAGTGCAAATGCTCTCCAGATAAAGAAGAAATGCGATGAAGCTGAAATAAGTATTAATTTGAAGTTAAAGAAATTGGGTTCTGCTCTTTGTTGTCCAAATCTCACCTTTCTAAGCCTCCATTTTCTTGTCTGTAAAATAAAAAAATTGGACTGGATGATTTCTATACAGTCCTTTCTAGATGGATCTTAATATGAATTCCAGTGATTTACATGCAGAATTCATTCAACTATGTGGCACAGTGAATAGAGCTCTGAGACTAAAATCAACAAAATTTGAATTCAAATCTCCCCATAGATTCCATCTGGTTGCATGATTTTGGGTGAGTCACTTAACTTGCATCTACCTCAGTTTCTTCATCTGTAAAGTAAGAATAATAATAGCAGTAATAATTGTTATGAGGATCAAAGGAGATAATAGCTATAAAATGCTTAGTTCAGTGCCTGGACCAGTGAGATATAAATGTTACTTATTATTATTGTTATTCATTCATTCATTCAGGAAAATGTTTAGTGTCTGTAATTTAAACTTTGTTGGAGAAAGTCTGTCAGTCAATAAGCATTTCTTAAGTACCTCCTATGAGATCACTTGGGTGGCAGATAAGAGTGTTGGACCTAGAATCAGGAAGACTCATGTTTGAGAGTACAACTCTGGCCAGAGGTATTTACTAGTTGTGTGACTCTAAGCAAGTCATTTTACTCTGTTCACCTCAGTTTCCTCTTCTGTAAGATGAGCCAGAGTATCTTTGCAAAGAAAAGCCCAAATAGTCCTACTAAAAAGCTGTTAGAAATAATCTACACCTTTAGCAAAGTTATAGGATACAAAATAAACCCACATAAGTCATCAGCATTCTTATATATCACTAACAAAACCCAACAGTTAGAGTTACAAAGAGAAATTCCATTTAAAGTAACTACCAATAGTTTAAAATATTTGGTTATCTATTTGCCAAGGAAAAGTCAGGAACTATATGAGCAAAACTACAAAAAACTTTCCACACAAATTAAGTCAGATCTAACCAATTGGAAAAATATTAAGTGCTCTTGGATAAGTTGAGCGAATATAATAAAGATGACAATACTACTTAAACTAATCTATTTATTTAACGCTATATCAATCAGACTCCCAAAAAACTATTTCAATGATCTAAAAAAAATAACAACAAAATTCATCTGGAAGAACAAAATGTCAAGAATTTCGAGGGAACTAATGAAAAAAAAAGTAAATGAAGGTGCCCTAACTGTACCAGATCTAAAATTATATTATAAAGCAGTGGTCACCAAAACCATTTGATATTGGCTAAGAAATAGTCTAGTTGATCAGTGGAATAGATTAGTTCAAAAGACAAAATAGTCAATAACCTTAATAATCTAGTGTTTGACAAACCCAAAGACCCCAGCTTTTGGGATAAGAATCCACTGTTTGACAAAAACTGCCGGGAAAATTGAATGGGTTCAAGATCTAGGCATAAAGAACAAGATTATAAATAAATTAGAGGAACATAGGATAGTTTACCTCTCAGACCTATGGAAGAAGAAGGAATTTGTGATCAAAGAAGAACTAGAGACCATTATTGATCACAAAACAGAAAATTTTGATTACATCAAATTGAAAAGCTTTTGTATAAATAAAACTAATGCAGACAAAATTAGGAGGGAAACAGGAAAACATTTTTACAGTCAAAGGTTCTGATAAAAGCCTCATTTCCAAAATATATAGAGAATTGAATCTAATTTATAAGAAATCAAGCCATTCTCCAATTGATAAATGGTCAAAGGATATGAACAGACAATTTTCAGATGATGAAATTGAAACTATTACCACTCATATGAAAGTGTTCCAAATCATTATTGATCAGAGAAATGCAAATTAAGACAACTCTGAGATACCACTACACACCTGTCAGATTGGCTAGAATGACAGGGAAAGATAATGCGGAATGTTGGAGGGGATGTGGGAAAAGAGGGACAGATACATTGTTGGTGGAATTGTGAACACATCCACCCATTCTGGAGAGCAATTTGGAACTAGGCTCAAAAAGTTATCAAACTGTGCATATTCTTTGATCCAGCAGTGCTTCTACTGGGCTTGTACCCCAAAGAGATAATAAAGAAAGGAAAGGGACCCGTATGTGCCAAAATGTTTGTGGCAGCCCACTTTGTAGTAACCAAAAACTGGAAACTGAGTGGATGCCCATCAATTGGAGAATGGCTGAATAAATTGTGATATATGAATGTCATGGAATATTATTGTTCAGTAAGAAATGACCAGCAGGATGATTTCAGAAAGGCCTGGAGAGACTTACATGAACTGATACTGAGTGAAATGAGCAGGACCAAGAGATCATTATATACTTCAACAACAATACTATATGATGATCAATTCTGATGGGCATGGCCCTCTTCAACAATGAGATGAACCAAATCAGTTCCATTTGTTCAATAATGAATAGAACCAGCTATACCCAGCAAAAAACCTCAGGGGAATGAGTGTGAACCACTACATAGCATTTCCAATCCCTCTGTTTTTGCCCACTTGCATTTTTTATTTCCTTCACAGGCTAATTGTACACTATTTCAAAGTCCGATTCTTTTGTACAGCAAAATAACTATATGGATATATATATATAGTATTTAACTTATACTTTAGCATATTTAACATATATTGGTTTACCTGTCATCTGTGGGAGGGGGTGGGGGGAAGGAGGGGAAAAATTGGAACAAAACGTTTGGCAATTGTCAATGCTGAAAAATTACCCATGCATATATCTTATAAGTAAAAAGATATATATATGTATATATATAAAGAAAAGCTCATATGGGGTTACAAAGAGTCAGACACGACTGAAAAATGACCAAATAACAACAAAACTATATACTTAGTGTTAGAAAATTAGCTAAGAGCAGGAGAGACAAAGAAAGACAAAAACACTGCCCCGGAAAAAAGAAAAGAGAAAGAAAAAGAAGAAAAAAGAAAAAGAAAGAAGAAGAAAAAAAGGAGAAAAAAGGAAAAAGAAAGAAAGAAAAAGAAGAAAAGAAGAAAGAAAAAGAAGAAAAAAAATGAAAAAGAAAAGAAAAAAGGAAAAAAAAAAAAACACTGCCCCGACCCTCAAAGAATTCACATTTTAATAAAGGAAATAATATGCAGGCAACTATGTACAAATAAGATTTACATAATGTCAATGGGAGGTAGTCTTAGAGGAAGGTACCATCAGTGGGAGATTTTACACACACACACACACACACACACACACACACACACACACACACGCAGAAAGACAGAGAGAAAACGACACAGAGACACAGAGAGAGACAGAGTCACAAAGAGAGATACACACAGAGAGATACAGAGGGAGACAGAGAGACAAAGACAAGGAGACAGAGAGAGGGTGGGAGAAAGGGAGAAAGAGACAGAAAGAGAGAGAGAGAGAGAGAGAGAGAGAGACAGAGACAGAGACACAGAGAGACAGAGATGGAGAGAGATGGAGATAGAGAGACAGAGAGGGAGAGACACACATACAGAGACAGAGAGAGAGAGAGAGACAGGGGGACAGACAGAGACAGAGAGACAGAGAGAGACAGAAAGAGAGAGAGACAGAGAGAGACAGAGACAGAGACACAGAGAGACAGAGATGGAGAGAGATGGAGACAGAGACAGAGAGGGAGAGACACACATACAGAGACAGAGAGAGAGAGAGACAGGGAGACAGACAGAGATAGAGAGAGACAGAGAGACAGAGAGAGAGAGAGATTGATTTAGGCCCATCCTCAAGGAGCTTTCAGTCTGTTATCCCTGAGAACAACTATTTATAAATGGAAAGAGGAGAGAGTACTAGGACTTGGCAGCTCTGAGATTTGTGTCAGGACAAGGATAAGAGGAAGAGTAGGGAAAGAGGAAAGAAAGAGATGCTGAAGTCAAACTTTCCTCAACTTCCCAGGCTTTTCCAAGTACTACAGAATACCAGGAAGAATGAGGGAGACAAAATCAGCAGCAGATGCTGCACTTACCACTTCAGATAAAGAGGCCTGTGGCAAAACCTTTCAAAGCCCTTCAATCCCTTTGAAACCCCACTGCCATCTCTGGCAGGGAGCCCACTGAGCTGCCAGAAAGCCCATAAATTATGGATGGGTTCCACCCACTTGCCCATTATCAACATAAGGTGGTGAGTAGGTTAAATTATGTAACAGGGCCCCTCACCCCAGATTGGTACCTGAAAGGAAAAAAAATTGATCAGGTAAGTGGGAACCCTGTCGACTGGCTTCCCGGTAGTTCTGACATTTCAGGAGCATTTTCAAAGATCTGAAGTTCAGATGCCGAGGAAGACAAGCTAGAGCAGAGGTAGCCTTTGAGTGGAGAGACACCTGTCTCCAAAATTGACTAGCTCTGTGATCCTGGGAATATAATTTAAGCCTTCTGAGACCCAGTTCCATCATTTGAAAACAAGGATAATAATAGCAGCTAACTCACGGGATAATTGTGATGAACAAATGAAATCATGTACGGGAAGTCTTTAGCAAGCTGTTTTGGGGTTCGGATTCCTATTGAGCTTCCCACATGGAAATTTTTTTCTCCTCAATGTATTGAGTTCATTGTGTGAAATCTCTGCTTCATGGCTTAGAATAATAATAGTTAGCATTTATACAGGGAAGCTAGGTGACACAGTAAAGGGAGTTCCAGGCCTGGAGTCAAGAAGACTGATCTTTCTGAGTCTAAGTCCAGTCCCAGGCACGTAGTAGCTGTGTGACCCTGGCCTAATTATTTAACCCTGTTTGTCTCAGTTTCCTCATCTGTAAAATGAACTTGAGAAACTAATCATTCTCTTATCTTCGTCTCTTCAAATAGTCTCTCACTTTTAAGAATTTATTTGTATGTTGTTCGGTCATTTTCAGTTGTATCTGACTCTTTGTGACCACATTTGGAGTTTTCTTGACAAACACAGTGAATTTAACATTTCCTTTTCAAGTTCATTTTATAATTGTGGAAAAGGGTAAATAAGATGAAATTTCTTGCTCAGGGCCACATAACTAGTCAATAGCTGTAGCCACATTTGTACTCAGGAAGATGTCTTTCTGACTTCAGGCCCAACACTATCCACTGAGCCACCAAGCTACCACATTTAGCTGAATGATCTACATGAAAAGGTAGCAAAAAGTGGATGAAAAAGAATCTTATGGTTAGGTAACCTAAGAAAGATTTCTGGGTTTGGTAGGATTTATGGGCTGCTCAATGGTAGAAGAAAAAGATGGTTTGAGGGTTTGGGGACTGAAATAGAGTTCATTCAACTTGTACAATGAGTACACAAATGAAGAAGCTCTTCTAAGAGCTTACTCTATATGCCAAGCACCCTGCTAAGTACTTGGGATGTAAATTTAACACACACACACACACACACACACACACACACAATCTCTGATCTCAAAGATTCACACTCTAGTTGTGGAAGACAACATATATAAAAGAATTCAGTGGGAGGATGTTTTCAAAGGCCCAAGATTCCTTCAGGTGTCCTAGTAATGAACAGGACCATGGCCAACTTTTGGGAGGTCATAGTAGTAGGATTGAGAGCAAGGCCCCTAAGATCTGTAGGATGCAGTAGCAGGAGATGTGATAAGTCCTGGTTATCCTCCTTCTCCCTGGAAGCCTGGTAGTCCATAACTCTTGGTTCCTCTGAGCAATACGAATAGTTGCAATGCTCTTTCTACTGACTAGAGAGTGAGAGAGGCTGTCCTTTATATAAGGAACCTCAAAAATAGAATTTCTCCCAAGAAGAATTGCTAGTTAAAGTCTCTAACGGTTACTGGCAAACTCACTTTGCACCATGCAAACGAAGATGCTAGCAGCAGGTCCCAGGCTAATTGCCAGGACTCTGCAACCAGAGCATCTCCCCGGGGATGAAGGTTTAATATTTAAATGTTATTTGTTCTCCACAATTCTCCACAGTGATGGACCTGTGGCTGAAATCCCTCTGGAGGCCTCTCAAAGCCCCTTCCCTAGACCTTCTGGCTAGGTAGGTCCAGGGTGATAATGAGATCATTTGTAATAATGAGGTTATTTGTGATAGCATGAGATGTGGTTGGGAGCCCAGAATATCTCAGGCACCACTGACAAGACCCCCTCCCCTCTTCCTTTAAAGTGAACTGGCCTTGTCAATATATTGTGGTTTCTGAGTGAGCCGGTATCTGAGAGGTAAATATTAGATAGAAACCTCCATTAAGTCAGCCACCCACACAGTTCCCAAGGAACAGGTTTCCCTCCCTCCTTTTCCCAGTGTCCATCATCCACCTTCAGACAACACGGAGAGAAGAGCCCAACACACGGGAATCCTGAGACTACTCTGGGGTCAGAGCATGTCTAGAAATACTAGTTAGTGGTATGTGAGCTGATTCTTCTCTCGGAGATTATTTTCTCATTTGTGAAAGCGACGATTTGAGAAAAATAATGGCCAAGTCCCTTCTGGCTCTCACAGGCAGCCGTCAACCAACTTGTCATCTAGTATTTATTGAACACTTGCTACTTTCCCAGTGCTGTTCACAGTAGTGAACACAGAGAAGGTTAAGTAAGATATGGCCTTTGTTCTCAGTGGACCAAAAAGAAACATAGGAGACATCCATACGACAAAGTCAAGAACAATGCAAAGTGGTAAAGAAACAGAGCTGGATGTAAGTAGAATTCTGGTACTCCAGGCAAGACGGGGGATGACATAGGGTATCGGTAGAGGACAATTCCACTAGAGAACCTCTGGGAGAAGCCAAAGAAAATGCAAGGGATGAAGCGCAGAAGAAAAGTCACAAAATCCCCCAGAATCATAGAAGGAACTTCAGGAGTCATTTCACACGCTCAATAGAAGCTCCATTTCAATATACCTGTCAAATGGTCATTCAACCTTTGATGGAAGACCTACCAAGGCAGGTCTAAATATTAGGAAGTTTTTCCCAACTTTGAACCTAAGTTTTCTTCTTTGCCTCTTCTCACTGATTCTGGTTCTTCTTCGGGGATCAAATGAATGAAGAAAAAATAGCTATCATTTATACAACACTTTGAGATCTAATCTTCAAAAAAAAGAAAGAAAAGGGGTGGCCAAATGGCACAGTTGAAGGAGTACTGGCCCTGGAATCACGAGGACTTAAGTTCAAATCTGGCCTCAGACACTTAACATTTACTAGTTGTGTGACCCTGGGCAAGTCATGTAACCCTAATAGCTTTAAAAGAAAGAAAAGAAGAGAAAGGAGGGGATCCATCAGTAGAACATTTTGGGTTGACATAGAAGGGAGAATGATAAAGCCAGGAGGGTGCTTTGTGGAGAGTGTATAGAGCTTTGGATGTGAAACTAAGGAGTCTGATTTTTTCCTGTGGACATCTGGAGTCACTGATTGCTTTTGAATAAAGAGGCAAAGGAGAAAAGTCTGGCAGAGGTATGCAGCATAGCCTGGAAATAAGAAATGTTGGAAGCAGCAAGGAAGCAATTGCATTAATAATATCATACATTTGCATAGCACTTTGCAGTTTTCAAAATGCTTTCCCATATATCTGCTCATTGATTCTCATTACAGCTCTGTGAGCTAGCCAGGGCAGGTTAATTATCCTTATTTTCCTCCAAAGTCTCAGATCAGGTGTTACCTCTTGGGTCAATCAATCAACAAGCCTACATTACTGTCTCTTAAGCCCTAGCAATCGGGGATATGAATACAAAGAATGAAACAATCCTTACTTTAGGGAACTTACATTCTAATGGAAAATACTAAAAAAGCCATATGTAAATATCTTCCTTTCTCCCCCATTTGTTAGGGCTGTCTTACTTATTAAATTACCTTCTATTGACTTATTTGAGAGGCTGGTAGTTCAGGAGAAAAGTAGGCTCACTCTGAAACCAGAAATCAGAGGACATTTGTAGTAGGGATGAAAATAGAGGTTTTGAAGTGAGTGGAATTGAATTAAAATTCTGCATTTAGATATTTACTGCCTGTATGATCTTAAACAAGTTACTTAGCTTCTCTGAGCCTCAGCTTCCTCATCTGTGAAATGGGGATGACTAGATTCTTTCTAGTTTTGGATCATTTATGAAACCTCAATTCTGCCACTTAGTGCCTATGTGATCTTGAATACTTTACTTTTCTGGGGCCTCCATTTTCCCACCCTTGAAGGGGCTGGGCCAGAACACTGTCGCCTTACACCTTTAAACCTATCGTTTTTATGTTGTAATCTATAGTAAAAATAGGAGTTTCTTGCGGGAATTCTTATTTTTTTATTCCAAACAGAGCACCCTGCACCTAGAGGGTTCTTAATCAGTTTATCTCTATATTGGATTGCCACCTTACAAAGAAAGAAGACTGAGGTCCAGGCAAGTTGGTTAACTTGTTGAAGTAAAAGAAATGGGGTTTGAGCCTTTTCTTGCTTGCTGATTTCTGGCAGAGCGATCTTTTCCCTGCAACAACCTACTTCCCTCTAGTCATCTTATGTTCTCTTTCCATCACTTTCCATCCTTATTATACAGTACTCCCTTTCACATGCCTTTAAGGTCCAATCAAACTGGCTTTCTTGACTTTTTTACACATTAAAACATCCTACCTGGCTTCTCTATATTTTTGTTTCTCTAATGCAAGAAGGTTAGAATATTGTATTGCAAGGGGTGAGACAGCTAGATGGCCCAGTGAATAGAATACAAGGCCTGGAGTCAGGAAGACTCATCATCATGTTTCTCCTCCTCTTCTTCTTCCTCCTCTTCCTCCTCCTTCTTCTTATTCTTTCTTTCTTTCTTTCTTTCTTTCTTTCTTTCTTTCTTTCTTTCTTTCTTTCTTTCTTTCTTTCTTTCTTTCTTTCTTTCTTTCTTTCTTTCTGAGGCAATTGGGTTTAAGTGACTTGACTAGGATCACACAGAGGGAAGTGATAAGTGTCTGAGATCACATTTGAACTCAGGTTCTTGGGCTGGTGCTCTATCCATTGCCCCACTTAGCTGCCCCAAGACTCATCTTCTTGAATTCAATTCCAGCTTCAGATACTTAGTAGCTCTGTGATCTCTAGGCAAATTCTCTTTGCCTCAGTTTCCTCATCTGTCCAATCAGTTGGAGAAAGAAATGACAAATCACTCCAGTATCTTTGCCAAGAAAACCCTAAATGAGATCCATGAAGAGTTAGACATGAATGAAAAACAACTAAACAACAAAATCAAATTGACCCAGGGTATAAAATAGGTATATAAATCAAACATTTATTGATAATAAATCATAATTTCCAACCCCCCCACATTCAGTTATGTGACCCTATATAGATTTGCAATCCACAATTTAAGAAATTTTGGTCTAGAGAACCTATGTTCAAACCTTGGTTACAGATAAATTACATAGTGGATTAGAGCATTGAGTTTGGCTGGAATTAGGAAAACTTGAATTCAAATTCAGTCTAAGATATTGACTAGCTGTGTGATCCTGGTCAAGTCATATATCTTCTGTCTCAGTTTTTTAATCTGTAAAGTGGAGCTGATAGCACCTCCCTCTAAAGATTGTTATGAAGGAAATATGAGATAATATTTGTAATGTGCTTTGCAAACTTTCAAGAGTGATATAAATTATTAAGTAGTTATTATTACTTAAGTTGACCATAAGAAGTCACGTAACTTCTCTGGGTTTCAGTTTACTCATCAGAAAAATGAAACGATTGGACCAGATGATTTCTTCCTTCTATTATTCCTCAATCTATATAATCTCATGATCCTAAATTCCAGAGATAATTCTAATGCTCTCTTAGTCTGCTAATTTAAAGTCACCATCTAATTGTATGTCACCCAAAGAAAATATCAGGTGCTCCATAATAATGATGTCACCCAATCCTATTTCAATTTAACAGCGAAAAGGTTAATTACATTTATAGAAAAATCTAAGAGAAAAGAAGATGCTCAAACACTTGGGCAGACTAATTGAAAGCTAATGCTGTCACTAAATTGAATTTCAAATGAATTTTACATCCATAGTTCATTTTGCTAATTTCATTCTCTGCATCCTGTAATTTGTTGACAGTGATTGATTATTAAGTGAATAATATCTATGTACCAAGACCATTAGAAACAGAAAATGCCATGTGTGATTACCACACTAATGAATACCATTTACTTACAAAATAGGACTCTGCCCACTTGACTTCCTTTAGGACTAACTAAAACCATCCTGTTGTACATTGGTATATTAATGTGGGCTCCAAAATGGCCTTTCACTGGGAAGCAGTTGGTGGAGGATGTTATGGAGCTACTAGGTAATGATTTTTTTTTTAAAAAAAAAAAAGCTTCTCAATACTTTTTGATCCAAAACAAAATGGTGGGCCAGATGTTGTCTTGGAAAAAGCTCTGGATTTGGAGCCAGAAGACCTAGCTTTGAATTCCAAATCTGCCATTTATTACCTGTGTGAGCTCTTTGGGCTTTAATCACCTCATCTATAAAATGAGGAAATTGGATTAATTATTCTAGATCTAAATCTTTGAGCTATGATCTTTTTCCCCATTCTACCTTAAGCTATCTTTTTGTATCAGTATTTTCTCTTTAAGGCTGCCTTTGATGCTCATTTAAATTTATCCTGTATCAAAATGTTGGGTTGGGCCAGGTTAAAGAATAGAGAACCTCACTGTGTTTTGCATCTAGACAGCATCTTCAGAGTAGAGTTTAATTTTCACCTCTGTTTCCCTTCTTGAACCTACCATATGTTCCCATCTAGCCTTTAATTCCTGTTCTGCAACAGTATAAAATTTCCATTCTTTTTTCCCTTCATGAACAAAAATGTTCAGCAAAATTCTGTCTAAATGTGAATAATTGCTGCATAGCCCAAGCATGTCACCACTATCTGTTCAATGACTCCCATTACTTTAGCAGCCTTCAACTTCTCATTTCCATTTGTCAAAGGATTAAAAAAAAGTATATTGACAGGATGTTGTGAAATATTCTCTCCAAGAATCCAATAGACCATGTGTAATTCAGATCTATTAATACTCTTAAAAAAAATCAATGCTTCTGTTTATAGCACTTTCATCAGCTCTTGCTGAATTTACCTTCACAAGAAAGAAATATTCCAGATTGTATAATGGCAGTTTTTCTAGCTCCAGAAGCCTGTGTTGTCTGTAGGTGGTTGGTATGGAAAAGGAATTATGGCATGCTGGTTGGCCAGTGCTAATGAGGTCAAGGTCTTGGTTTTGGAGCCTCCCATCCCACCTACCATTGAGACCAGTTATTTGGATTCATGGGTTTTTATGAAAGCTTTTATTGATGCCTTTTTTTCTCCAAAATTTATTTTATTTGAAGAAATGGAATAAGCAAAAAGAAAAACAGAAAAGTAATACAAAGCAAAATGCAATAAAACAGAAGAGAATATTATTATATGCCCAGCAGAACATCAGGGAGAATTCAAAATATATAACAATGAATACCAGTTTAAGAAAGTGTATATATATTAGAAGAAGAAATTATATTCATGAGTGTCCATCTGTTCTTTACTTCCTTGTAAATTGTTCTTTTGTTCTCTGGTGTGCGCCTTATTTACTTTATTCTTTTCTGCCCTTTTATTTCCCCCCCATATTTATATATACATATGTAGCTATACATATATACATACACAGACACAGATATACACATATTGCTGACATTTAAAAAATTGTCATATCCCATTATATTCCGTTTTTGTTGTTGTTGAGTCATTTTTCAGTTGTGTTCAACTTTTTGGGAACTCTTTGGGAATTTTCTTGGCAAAGATACTGGAATGCTTTGCCATTTGCTTTTCTAGCTCATTTAACAGATGAAGAAACTGAGGCAAAGAGAGTTAAGTTTGACCTTGCTCAGATCACACAGTTAGTAAGTATCTAAGGCCAGATTTGAACTCAGGAAGATTAGTCTTCCTGCCTCTAGACTTGGCACTCTAACTACCTTTTTCCCAGAGGCTAGAACAGTGCCTAGAATATATTAGGTTTTTAATAATGCTTATTGATTTTTTTAAATTGCATTTTAACATTCCACTTTTTCATTCCTTGTTTTAACTTCATGACGAGACTGTAAGTCAGGGACTGTCTCAAGTGCTATTTCATTTTCTCCATTATGTTCTTCAATAAGAGAATGTAAGATTAGTAAGTCAACAAGCACTTATTGTGCTAGTACACATGCTAAACACTTATTAAGCACTTACTATGTTCCAGGAACTGGGCTAAGCACTGATGGAAAAGAAAGGCAAAACAAACAAACAAACAAACAAAAAAACTCAGGGACTTTACATTCTACTTGGGGAGACAACATGTAACTAGGTAGGTACATATACAATATCTATCTAGATATTTATCTCTATATATGTATGTGTGTGTGTACAAACATATGTATATGTATATATAGATACATGAGTGTATATATATGTGAGAGAAGAGAGAGACAAAGACACAGAGAGAGAGAGGGGAGAGAGAGAGAGAGAAGAGAGAGAGAGAAGAGAGAGAGAGAGAGAGAGAGAGAGAGGAAGGGAAGGAGGAAGGGAGAGAGAAAGAAGGAGGAAGGGAAGGAGGAAGGGAGAAAGGAGAGAAAAAGACAGTAGATATAAGGTAATCTTAAATGAAAAGATGAGACTAGCAACTAGTCTCATTTAATCCTCACAACAGCTCTGCAAGGTGGGTGCTATTATGATTTTATAGTTGGGGAAACTGAGACAAATAGAAATTAAATGACTTGATCAGACTCATAATCATTAGTAAGTATCTGAGTCTGGCTTTTAATTCATGTCTTCCCAACTCTAAGCCTAATACAGGAGTGTTGTGTTCAAGAACTGCAAATAGGCCACTGTATCTAGGTAACAGCTTATTACAATAATTATCTTGATTAAACCCTCAGGGGCAATATGATGTAATAGTCCCCAGAGTTTCTTACTCTTCATCTCTAGTGAGTTTATTTTAGACAAAAAATTATGAGTTCAGTCACAATTGCTCTGAGTCTTCAGATGTTAAAATTCCTAATGTTTGGTCAGAGGTTGAGTTTTCTTCCTAAGTTTACACTTGTTCCTCTTTATTTAACTTCTGGCCTCTTTCTGGTTTTGGCAAAATTCAGTTTCCACTTCCTCTCCTTTAATTTCCTTTCATGTATTCTTTCCCCATTGGATTATAAATTCTTTGGGGGCATGGACTGTTTTTCCGGTTCTTATGTTTACCCCCCAGTTCCTACTTAGCACAATGCCTGGCACATAGGAGGCATTTAATAAATATTTATTGACTATTGGTTGGAAATGTTTGGATAATGTGAGAGAAGTTTATATTTGAATGTCTGTAGACAGATTGATACTGGGAAAAGATAGAGAAAGAGCTGACTTTTTCTTGATATTTCTCTCAGCCTGGGTCTTCTGTTTGGAGTTACATCAAGTAGGATGCCTCTTCTCAATACAGCATCTCTCCTTTCTGCCCCAACTCAGTACTACCTTTTCTCCTCAGCAATGTGCTAGAATGCCATACCTGCTCCTATTTCAAAGCAAACCTTCCTCAGCTCACTTGGCAATTTATAGACAATCCCTGGGACGTGGCCAAGTTTCCCCAGACTGTCTGAACACAATTCTTGTTTGACATCATCCAATTTGAAGGCCTTTTAGCACTTAATCCAAGATCTACGAGTGATTAATTGATTGAGATATGTCCTCGCCTAATTAATATAAAGATTGATGGTATATTGTTAATATTTTATATTAATAAATTAATATAATAAATATAAAGACTAAAAAAGAGTGGTTTGGTTTAGATCCCATTCTTATAGCTAAACTATGGAGTGAATAGAGAGAGTGAAACCTGAGGAGCTTAGAAAAGTGGGAAAGGGCCAAGAGCTCTAAATGCCAAATACAAGACTTGATATTAGATGCTGGAAATAATAGGGAGCTATTGCAACTAACTGATGTATGTCTTAGGGAACTAAGTGGGCAATGGGTTATCAAGGAGAGACTTGAAGCAAGGTGGCCATTTAGAAGGCTCCTGTAATAGTGCAGATGGAAGGCAATGAGGGCCTGAAACAGGATTGTATCTATGTGAACAGAGAAAATCAGGGAGTTGTTGTAAAGTTATTGTAAAGGGAGAAATGGCAAGATTTGGCAGTGAAAAGATATGTAGGGTGAGTGAGAATGAGGAGTTGAGGATGATACTGAGGCTACAATTACTAGACAGCAATAGGGAATTTGGGAAGAAAGCAAAGTTTGTGGGGAAATATAATGAGTTCTGTTTTGAATATGCTGACTTTGAGATGATTATAGGGCATTCAGTTCAAGATGTTTTAAAGATGATTAGTAGCTGATGTAAGATTGTAGCTCAGGAGAAATATAAAGGATAGATAATATAGATCTATGAATCATTTCACAGAGAGTAATTGACCCAATGGGAGATATGAAGTCACTAAGTGAGAAAGTATAGAGTTAAAAGAAAAGAAAGCTGAGGACAGAAATCTTATTTTGTGATATTTTATTTATTTGCTAAACTGAGCAAATATCAACCAACTCTCCAAAAGTAAAGATAGAATAAACAAAATTGTTTACATTTGTGAAATATTAAGCAATTAAATTAAAAATCAACTAACATTTATTAAATCACATACTGTGCTTTACCAGCATGGAACTTACGGTCTTGTAGAGGGTGACCTTATTTCAATCTTTACAAAATTGGCTGTTACCTGCATTGGGTTGTTTAATCTGAAGTAGTGAGATAAAAGCTGGTCAAAAATATAAAACCAGGAAAGAAAAACAAATGTCACATTACCATCTCATCACTTCTCCTCCCCTTCCTTCTTTACCAACTTCAATGGCAGTACCATATTTTTCTCTTTCATCTTTTACCTCTTCTTTTTCTTTTCCCTCTTTTCCTTTTTCTGTTCTTCCTTCTATTAATCCACCATCTTCTTCTTATTCTTCTCTTTATTTTCCTTTTTTCTTTCTTTTTCTCCTCTACTTTTTTCCTTTTCTCTTCTATTTCTTTTCCTTCTCCTTTTCTTTCTCCTCTTTCTATTTTTCTTCCTCTATCTTCACCATAATCTTCTTTTATTCTTCTTCCTTCTCCTCACAATGGAGTTCTCTCTCTTTCTGTCATGCAATAACTTTCCCCTGAACTAGGAATGAGGTCCAAGATCCAAAACTTTAAACCTTTGTGGAATTTCTCCCACTTCACTAATCAAACATAGCTTTCAGCTAGTCTCCATAAAATTAGGTTATTGTCATCTTTATTTTCTCAGTCCAGACTAATTTACAAACTTTCTTCCAAGCTCTACTGTGTGCTAGAATGCCTTCCCCAGCCCTAGTCCCATGGAATCCATTGACTTCATTGTCTCCATTGACACATTCTTGAAATCTTTCCTTTCATTGAATCTGAGTAGTAAGAAAGGGATTTCATTGTGTCTAAAAGCATAATTCCTTCATTCTCCCTTACTTTCTCCCTGGTTATACATAATGTCATATGCTAATGACAATTTAAAATATCCAAATCATAAACATTGGTCTTTTATTTTTGGAACTAGTCTACATTAGGAATGAGATAATATTTATAAAGTACCTAGCACAATGACTTGCCACATAGTGGGTGATTAATAAATGCTTGTTCTTTTGCCTCTTTCCACTTTTTTTATAGCTGACATGCCATGTGACTGGAAGTTATTTATGGACAGTTTTATCTACTCCACCAACATTTGTTGTGAACCTACCAGAGACAAATCATTGAGGGAAATACAAAAACACATCTCCTGCCCTTACAGAGCAGATTTTTTGGGAGAGGGAATAAGTAGTAAATTTGAATGGGTCATGATCAAAGTTGCCATATAGGAGAGCCATAGGAAGAGATAGAACAGGAAGTTGATTCTCCTTTTCATCTGACACAGCATCCTGTCCCACCTTCCCTTGCTGCTGTCAGGGAGTGAGGGGAGCACCAGCCAGATTTTGCTGAGTCTGGACTACGTATGTGGGACCAGAACTGAGAGGAGCCCCTTATTGGAAAGAGTATAGATATAATACTCTAGCTCCTTAAATCCAATAGTAGCTATGTATATAAATAACTAAAACACAGATTAGACTATAAGTGACTGAGGAAGTTTAAAAATGTTATGAGAATTCAAACAAGAAAAACTCTTCTGGTTTGGGAGAAGGAATAGTGATCAGAGAAAACTTTATGGAGGAGATGGTATTGGAGATGAAACTTGAAAATGGGTCAGATTTCAACAGATAGAGTTGAGGGGAAGGGGGTTAAAGATGGGGCGAGGGAAGATGGGGGAACATTCTGATGAACAATAGGAATAAAGTCATAGAAACAGGAAGACAGACTATATTGGGAAGAAAAGTGAATTATTGTGGTTTCCTGGAACATAGAAAACCTATAGGGAAATGGGATAAGGAAAAAAAATTGTTTTTTTAAATGATAAAAGGAGGATAGGTTGGGACCAAATTGTGGAAAGATTTGAATGCCAGATCAAATTGTTTGGACTTTTAAAAACAGCCAACAGGGAATCATTAAGTGGTTCTAATCAGAGGAGTCACATGAACAGAGCTGAGAATTATTAAGATTATCCTGGCAGATGTGTATGGGAAGAAATGCAATGAGGAGAGCCTGAAAGGCAGGAAAATTGTTAGCAGCTTTTGCAACAGTTCAGATAAGAGATTAAGAGGGTCTGAATTAGGGCAGTAGCTATTGGATTAGTAAGGAGGGAATAGTTATTAAAGAAATTAAAGATTTAATTTAAAAGACTTTAAGATGGGAAAGAGAGAGAAACACACAGACAGACAGACGGACAGACAGACAGACTGAAACAGAGACAGAGACAGGAGGAGGAAGAAGAGGAGCAGAAGGAAGAGCCATAAGTTATACAATCAAAGGCTTAGAACTGAAAGAGACCTCAAAGTTTATGTAATCCAAAAGCCTTTATTTTCATATGAATTAAGTTAAGTGACTTCCCCAAAGTCACATAGATAGTAGGAGTCAAAGCAGGATTTTTTAAGCTTGAGTGGGTGATTGAAGTTGATAGAGATAAAGATACTAATAGAGTTATTGCTGTGGATAGAGAGAGACAGTGAAAAATGGAGAAAAACTTGGAGTAAAGAGTAGAGTGAGGAGAGAATAGTTTTGGGTTTGAACTTCCTTTGCCTCTGTCTCTGTCTCTGTTTCTGTTTGTTTCTGTCTCTCTGTGTCTCTTTCTCTCTCTTTCTGTCCCATCTTAAAGTCTTTTTAACTAAATCTCCAATTTCTTTAGTAACTATTCCCTCCTTATTAATCCAACAATAACTGTCCTAATTCAGGCCTTCTTAATTTCTTATCTGAACTATTGCAAAAGCTGCTAACCATTTTCCTGTCTTTCAGGTTCTCCCCATTGCATTTCATTCTATACACATCCACCTAGATAATCTTAATAATTATCGCTCTGTTCATGGGACTCCACTGATCAGAACCACTTAATGATTCCATGTTGGCAATGGAACCTTTTCGTCTTACTTATAGCTGAAGCCTTACACATGTGTAGTCTTCCCATCAAAATATGAGCTCCTTGAGAACAGAGACTCTTACTTTTCTCTGTATTTTTACTCCTTAGCACAGTGCTTTATACATAGTTATGTGCCTCCTAAATGCTTTATTTCTTCATCCTTGTAGAGCAGTCTAATAGCCAGTTAAAAAGAAGATCTGAGACTTGGGAGAGAGTAACTTCACAGTTCATGATCTTAGAGAAGGAACAATTTAGAATGATGATAAATTCTAAGATGTGGGTAAGTAGCTGAAGAAAGGAGGTCCCTAGATGATAAAATATAAGGCTAGAATTTAAGCCTACCCTCCTGTATCTCTAGTTTGTTGTGAGTAATATCAATGGATGGGACAAAGGAAAAAATCCAGCCGTGCATCAAAATTGCTGAGAAAGGTAGAAAATCTATTGGAGGTTGATAGATGACTTCTAAGAGGTAGCATAATTAGGAGATACAAACTTCATAAGAGCAGAGAATGTTGATTAATAGATGCAAAAAAATTGGCTTTAAAGTAGCTGCACAGAGCAAGGAATATGTCCACCCTTGTATGGATGCTATGAGTTAGGAAGATGAGGGAGAATAGTCTCATCAGAGAGACTTGTCAGGAATGTGGTACATTGGTGAAATCCAAAGATTTCATTAATTCAAGGAAGTAGGAGTAATTGAGGAAGATTTTAAAATAGAATGAGCATTGCAAAATGAGCTTTGTAGAAAGAATTAATAGAAGGGTATATTTCCAAGCTTGCCTGGAAAACAGTAGAGCTGGACTGGATACATACTCAAGTGGAGGAAGAGATATCTGTTGGAAGATTTCAAATTTGAAAGATCATGTGAGGCCATTCAGAACTATTAAAAACAATTTTCTAAGTTTTTAAAATGCATAGGAAAGGCTGACCTGAATTTTTAGAGGGATTTTTCCTATTCACAACTTCCCCATACTAAAGAAATCATAACATTTTAGGACTATTAGCTCAGACTTGAGTCAGGAAGAATTCCTAAATGGAACCTACCCAACTAGGGGCTAGTTCTGTTGTATTTCAAACTGATGCAAGAAAAGCTGATAAGAATTTAAGCTTACAGATTTAGGACTTGAAGAGACTTTAGAAATTATCCAACTACCCTAGATAAGAAAACTGAAGCTCAGAGCAGTTAAATGACATTCAAAGCTCAAATTTTTCTAAAGTAGTTTTGAATGGGCTTTTCTAACTGATTTTCCTCATCAGTTGAGGGCACAATTTTATATGTGTGTTATAAGCTCACTTGAAAAATATTTTGGCCCTTTCATCTTGTCCAAATATCAAAAGGTGATCATTGGAAACCAATTGAACTTATTCTTTGAAGGAAGATGTACCCACCTATGAAAGGACATGTTTCCACCTATAAGCTATAACTCATGCAAAAATATATATTGTAGTACAGCAATTCTATTTAGATCATCCCTTGGGGTTTTTTGTAATGGCATTTGACCTGCAATATGCTTTCTACCCTGACATGGAGGATTGTTTGCAAACCTCTTGCTGTGTTAATAAATAAATAATGTGCTTCTCTCTGGCTTCATGGAAACTGCCTCAAGGTCAGTAGTCTTCAAGAGCAGGGCTGTACAGTACTTGCCGAGATTAAAAAATCATAAGCTCCCACTAACCACATCCCCTCTCCTCTGAAACTTTGAAGCATCCGCAATTGCAAAAAGGAGTACAATTAAGCCTCGATAAAATTTTAATAGAGGGAATTATGCACTCAGCAACCAACCCACAATTAGCCGTTGCTATGCTACGGGCAGAGTCTAATCACGATAATGAGGCAAACAAAGGGAGGATATTAATCAAGGCTATAAGGTTAGTGTACAGCTCTCTCTATTTTAAAGCACAGATTTCTAAAACATAAGAAATTTGGCTCTGGGGAAAAGTCATTCCTCGAGCACAAGGACAGTTAAGACAGAACTCAAGGATTGTTGGAGGAGAGAAAGCTGGTTTCATTGTCACCATCAGCCACATCACAATAATCATCATTCACACAGAAATTCTTGATCTCCTACTGTGTGGTGGATACACAAAAATGAAGATGACACAGTCCCGTCCTCAAGGAATTTGGGTCTAGCAGAGGAGATGTGATAAGCATGTGTTTGGTACCTGCCTCTTGAGTAAAGGAGCAATAGATCAGCAAAAAGAAGACTTCAGACAGGGGTGATCAAGATTTGTGGAAAATGGAGAATTTCAGCTGAGTTTGAAAGAGGTGAATAACATATTAATGAAGGGTGTTTTGAGAACTTTGTAAAAGGTAGAGTTGATCCTTATGGACCAACATGTATTCAACAAGAGCAACGTGTTGAATAGGGTCCTAGATGTGCTTCTAACTTACTGTATGTTGCTGGATAAGTCACTTTGATTCTCAGGGCCTCACTTTTCATTACAGTAAAAGCAAAGATTTGGGTTAGATGATCTCTGGGGGCCTTTCCGCCTCATATTATAAGATTCATAGGATCAACTCCCTCTTTTTCGCAAATAAGAAAATGAAGACTATCCAATGTTGTGTTGGTAGAGGAGGGACTTGATTCCCTGGTCCTGTGAACTAAGAATTGGTGTTCTTTTTGTGTCGCATTCTATGATTAGGATGATCAGTAGATTTCCATGGTCATATTCTATATGTTTGATCCCAGAGGGAAGAAGTAGGAACCATTGGTTTTTATTGGTAGAAATAACAGAGAGGCAAATATTAAGCTTGACATAAGGAAAAAACTTTCTAAGAATCAGAGCCATTCAAAAATTAAGATGAATTCCTTCTTACTGGAAGACCTCCAACAAAGACTAACTTATCATTTCTCAAGTACAATATGGAAGGATTTTTTTAAGATAGAGAATGAATGAGATACCCTTTCTAACTCTGAATTTTTATGAATAGAACATTGTTGTAAATTGTGTGTGAGCATAGAGGGCATTGTAAGGAAACAACATAAACAAAATCAGGAAGATAGGAAAATGGAAGATATTTGGGGGGAATGGGGAAATAGGTCAGCTTGGTGTGAGTGTAATGTTCCTGAACTGGGGCAGATGTCAAGCAGAGGAGCATGTTTTTAGGTACCATATTTTAGGAGGAGAATTGACAAGCTGGAGCATATCCAAAATATGATGCAAGGAAACTTGTCCTCTTGCCATATGGATTGATTAAAGGAACTGGAAGTACTTAGCCTGGAAAAGGGAAAACTTGTGGAGAAGTGGGAAGAAATGACTTTGGTTTTCTAATATATAAAGGTACATAAATACTCAGGGCAGAAGCAACAGGAAGAGTAGAGTGTTATTTCAGCCTGTTAGCTTTTATAAGAAAAACCTAGAACTGCTTAGAGCTAAGTCATATTTCTGTTTATATTATGGACACATTGGGGCAACATATAGTGAATGACTTTGAAATTTTACTGTCTTTTTGCTTGTTTTGAGGAGGCAGGTAAAACCTCATTCAACTTTTAGGGTCTAGATAAGTGTTTGGTTACATTATAAGGGCTACCCTAAAACTAGCCCTGTGTGAATAGGCTATTCTATGTCTTCTTAGGACACCAACTTCTGAAGGAAAAAACCAATAGAGTAATTTGGTGCCAGTATTTTCTCTCCCCTAATCCCTCTGGGATCAACTTTTCCTCAGGGTGGGGAGGGTTAGAGACCCTCAAAGATTTATTCAATTAGTCAAATACTTATTATGAGTTAAGCACTATACCCAAGAGCAGAAAATGTATAGACAAAGATGAAACAGTCTCTGCCTTCAAGGAACTTAATATTCTGTGGGAGGAAGCCATATATCTTTGTGTCTTGTATAATACTGTTATGGTCAGTATTGTGCCATTTGCTTAAGGCCAGTTTTCTGGTGAATGTCTACAGGCAGTGGATAAAACTCTGAGCTTGGAATCAGGAAGACAAGTTCAGATATAGACTCAAATACTATAACCCATGTAACCTTAGACAAATTACTTTTTTAAAAAAAATCTGCTGCTTGCCTCAGTTTCCTCACCTGTAAAATAGGGATAATAGTAGCACCTACTTCATAGGACTGTTGTGAGGACCAACTAGTTGTGTGACCTTAGGCAAGTCACTTAATCCTTATTTGCCTCAGTTTCCTCACCTGTAAAATGGGGATAATAATAGCACCTGCCTCTCAAGGTTCTTATGTGGCTCAAATGAGATAACTGTAAAGTGCTTAACACAGTGCCTGGCACAAAGCAAGCACTACATAAATATTAGCCATTGTTATTATTAACCATGACCAACTCATTCATTCATGTTTTATAACTGCTCCTCCTTTCCCCTCTAACTGGGAATGGATCACTATCTGTATGCAAAGCACAGAGAGAGCAGATGCTAGCCTCTCCAGTTTGGTTGACTTGATCTCTTACACTTGGGGAGGTTCAGTTAGCTTTCTGGAGAGTGGGATTTGGAGGAGCTGTAACTCCATAATAACTTAGCCATTACAATGCTGAAGGAAGGGAACCCTCTGTGCAACTATAATGAATTCCTGGTACTGCTGGTGAATTCCTAGTAAGGCTGAATTACTCTCATTGGAGGCGGGACATGATCTAAGCCGTGCTAGTTGGATGATCAAGTTTCTAGGTGCTTCTATAATGTGACTGAATTTTCCCAGTTACAAGTAATTCTGAGTTGGAAGAAGGCACTGCCAGGAGATAAAGAATGGGAATTAAAGACCATCTTAGCAGTGTGTATGATCCTCCTAGACTTGACAGTGGTGGTGTAAGTTCCAATTTAGATCAATGTCTAACTGGACAAGGGGAGGAAGAAAACACATTTGATTGTGGGAGGTGAAAAGTTCAGAAATTCCTAAACCAATACAATCAGGGATCAACTTTCCTCTGGGTGGGGAGCGTTAGAGACCCTCAAAGATTTATTCAATCAGTCAAATACTTATTATGAGTTAAGCACTCTGCCCAAGAGCAGAAAATGTATAGACAAAGATGAAACAGTCTCTGCCTTTAAGGAACTTAATATTCTGTGGGAGGAAGCCATATATCTATATCTATCAATCATTTATCCACCTATGAGTTACCTATGTGTCTACCTATATGTACACATATATATGCATATGCATATATACATACACGTATACACATATATGGATGATGATTGTATAAGTGATTTCAATGTGTAGGAAATTCTTGGACAAGAAAATTGCCACTACCAATGTAAGTAAGTAGGCACCTTCTCTGCCCCTTAAAGTTTTAGAAAGTTCCTTTGAGCACTGAAAGGTTTGCCCAGGGCCATCTAGCCAGTATCAGAGGCAAGACTTGAACCCAGGTCTTTTTTGACAAGGAGGCTAACTCTATCCAGTAAGTTATGTGGTCTCCCCATACATAAGAAAATAGAAGGTGGCCTTGGGAAATAGTGTATTCTCAGAAGAAAAGGAGAACTGAATTTGTTCTTCTTGTTGTTGTTTGGCAGTTGGGGTTAAGTGACTTGCCCAGGGTCATACAGCTAGAAGTGTTAAGTGTCTAAGACACGGGTCCTCGGGACTTCAGGGCTGCTGCTCTATCCACTGTGCCACTGAGCTGTCCTCAGGCAAACTCTTCTTAAGCAATCACTATCATTCTGATAACTGTGGCCCAATACTTTTGGATGTATTAATAGGCAGCATGGGAATCTCACTGGATTTGGAGTTAAGGGGCCTGAGTTCAAGCCCTAGTTCAGTCAAACTGATACCTATTGAAGACCTTAGCTTGAAAAGTCCAAGTTCTCACATTGCATGCAGGGCCATCTCCAATCATCTTGATCTATATCTGGCAACCCAGATGGCTCGGAGGGGAAAGTGAGGCAAATGACCTTGCACAAGCTTCCCTCTTTTAAATCCGATTCACTTGCATGCATTATCTCCCTGATGTCACGGTCCTTTTCAAGAAGGAAGAACAAACAATAATCTCAAACCCTAGTTGTATCACTAAGCAAGTGATATACCCTTTTCATCAGTTTCTTCATCTATTAATCAAAAGATGACATCTAAGGTATCTTCCAACTCTAAATTTCTGGTCTTTTTATGTGATTTTGTGTTCCAGGCTGCCTTTGACCCTTTAAATCAAATGGTACTTTTTGATGGAAGTGATCTGCCTTTATGGCTTCCCAACTTGTTTATTTTGGTTAAAGTGAGTTCATTGTGAGGTTCTAGAGATGTCTGTAAGATTGTCAAGGTATTTGCTGACTAGGGCTTATCACCTCTAGAGTAATGGACATGTGGAGCAAGAAAATGAGGACATCAAATAATGTCTGTATTGGTATATGATACATTTGAGAAGGATTGGGGTTTATTTCTGCTGCTAGCAAAATTTGCCAAAAACAACACAATATACTCCATTCTCAGGATCTTCTGATCTCAGATGATTTATGGATTTTGCTCTATGGGTGTGCTGCTGGATATTCTAGAAGGGCAGAAGATGCTAGCCTTGCTGAAATGTAAATGATGTTTAAAGAAGGGACTTCCTGTCTCTTGAGCACCAAAGCAGTTACTAGGTCAGATAAAATGGCAGTGGATGCTGACAAATATCAAGAACCTACAGACTAAGTTTGTCTTAAACTTTTTCCATTTGCAACCTCTTTTTGCCTGAGAATTTTTTATACAATCCTAAGTATATAGGTAAATAAAGTAAATATATAAATCAAACATTTACTAAATGATAATAAATCATAAAGAAATTTATTTTAAAACAATTCTTTGATATACATGTAATTTTACCAGTTATTAAAGACGAAAGCAAATTTGCATACTAATGAAATGGATATGCTTGTTTATTTTTATATCAAGAATTAAATCTTGGCAGAATATTTGATACCTTTTACTGTTGCCAAATTTTTCCTTCCACATTCAGTTACATGATCCCTATATATATATATACAATTCACAGTTTAAAAAGCTTTGGTTTAGATCATATTCATTTCTCAACATGTGGAACTGCCTAGATATTGGACAATAGATAATCAGTTTACATTGAATAATGATACAGTGACTGAACTCAATGACAGAGGTCATTACCTCTGGGGTCTGGAAGTTCTATCCAGTGCTTCAAGTGTCATATGCAGTCCAGTGTGTGTCTCCTGAATCCTTACAACAGCTGCACCACCACCATCCCCCTGGGCATGGTTCAAAGAATGCATAAAAGATATGAAAGATCCTGGATTCCCAGCAGAAAAAAAAGGGGGCAATGACACTCTATAATTGCTTTGGTTGATGTAGCCTGAAAGGTTGTGCCTTGGAGTTAATGGAGTTTGTTCATGCCCTTTTCCTGGTTAGGTTGTTTTATCAAAAGCAACTAGATGCTCCTCAGTCACCTTCTCCTGGAGGGGAGAGGAGAACATGGAGAGAAACAGAATGTTGTTATTGCTATGGTAGAAGCTGAGGGAATACAGTAGACTAGTCAGAGTTTAAATAGAACAGCTTGGAATTACTTACAACTGAGTCACATTTCCTCTATCATTCTGTTTGTATTGGGAGGGAGAGTGATATATGGTCAGAGGATTTGAGGAAGAAGAACAGATTGCTCTTGTAGAAATATTATACACGTACATAAATACACACACACATATATACACATATATGTGATAACTAATAGTTATGCAGTGCTTTAGGGTTAACAAAATATTTTACATATACACTATCTCACTTGTTCCTCACAACAACTCCGTGAGGCAGGTATTTCTCCCATTTTACCGATGAAGAAACTGAGAAGTAAGAGGGACTGAATTATCCAAAGTCACATAGTTAGTGAGGGACTGTCTGATTGCAAGTCCAGCATGGTATCCACTGTACCTTCTAGTTGCCTAGAGAGTTGAGGCTGACTGTTAATATGGAACCTCAATGTCCTTTTGATTGCCTTAGGAAGGCAGTTCAGACTCTAGCAAGTCGCTGGGGCTTGGGGAAGAGCATGGTAACATTTGGGGGCTTCCCAGTAAACTTTTTCTACTATTATGCTAGTGTGTGTCTTCCCCAAAACATTAGCCTCTGAGAAGGAGTCCCAAGAAGCAATGGATGTCAGTGCTTTTCACCCGAGGATTCTCAGGTGTCATGAATGCTGAACTACAATTAGTGCTGCCTCATTAAATAGGATTATTCTTCTAGTACTAAGTAAAGTCTTCTAATACCTTTCTGAGACAGTGATGTCTCAGAAATAGCATCAATTTGGTCATTATCTTCCCAAACTTCAGAAGAACTTGAAAGTCCCAAATGTTACAGAAGGCTTGCTATATGAAAAAAGGATAAGTGTCAATTGGAATAATTAGCTTGACTTTAGAAGCAAGAAGTAGGAACAATGAACAAGGGTTATAGGGAGCATGATATTAATGAGAACAATTAAAGCTACCAAATTTGGTGTGAACTATCTTGGAACAGAGTGAGTTCTCCATCATAGAAGATGCTCCATCAAAAGACAGGCTATTACTTGATGGTGCACTTGCAGAAGTTAAATCTTTAGGTAACTATTGTACTAGACTAAAATTATCTGATTCTTTAATTCTATCATCTGCCTCCCTCCACCTTCTGACAAGTCTATGATATTTTCTCTCCATCATTTGCTTGTCCTATTATTTTTCATATCTTATTTCCACTTCATCAGCTTATGCAATAATAATGAAGAAACGTAAATCTAAGATCAAGGAGGGTTTAACTAGAAAGGACAAGTTTATCCCACATGAATTAAAAACACCTGATATCTTAAGATACTATAAGGTACTAAAGGTACAAGAACTTGCTCCTGTAATTCTTGAGCTACTGAGAGTAATCCGTGATGAATGATGGAAATGAGAGAATGGGGCCAGGGCTGAAAATAGGTAGGTAATCGTGGTATTGTTGTTGTTGTTGTTTTTAACATGTATTTTATTTTTATTTTTTATAAAATTATATATATATATATAAAATAAAACATACTTTAACATATAACATGTATATTCTTCAAACTATAAGTTGGAAAAATTTTATAATGGAGTAACTAAACATAATTTCTGTACACTTGGAAAGGGCAACAGTGATTACCAAGAACCAGCATGGGTTCATTGGGAGAAAAATAAGTAACCATGTTTTCCATTGTTTTGGACAGGGTTTTTAGACCAAACCAATACTTTTCAATATTTTTATCATTAGCACGAGTGAAGACATATATAGCACACTAAACAAATTCACAAATGGCAAGAAATCTGGAAGGAAGTCTATTATACTGGTAGAATTAAGATTTTAAAAGATGGCTGAGGTCATGGGCCAGATCCACTATGAAACTTAACAGGGATAAATGTTAAGTCTTGAATTTAAATTAAAGGAAAAAATGCAGCTGCACAAGGACAAAGTGGGGAGACATGGTTAACAGATCATGAAGAAATCCTAAGGATTTTGATGGACAATATGAGTCAGTATTATGATGTAACTTCCAAAAATAGCTAATGTGATCTTGGGTTTAAAAGTATTAGCAGGATACTGTTCAGAATGAGGGACATGGTAGTCCTTCTGTACTCTACATATGGCAGACTACATCCACAAACATTAATTTTTATTAAATATTTGCTGTATACTAGGCATTATGTTAGGCGCTGAGGATAGAAATATGTCAGAAAAATCTCTGTTCTCAAGAAACATATATGGATGGGGTGGGGAGGAGGAAGAAAAAGGGATATAACATGTTTACAAATAAGTAAGAATGGGATATGTGCAAAATAAATGGCTTCTTGAGAAGAAAAGCATTTCTTGGGGGGATTAGAAAAAATCCCATTAGGTTGTCAGCTCCCTGAAAGGAGGGTTTTGTTTTGCTTTGAGGTGGTTTTTTGGTTTTTTGTTTTGTTTTTTGGTTTGTTGTTTTGTTTTATTTTTATCCAGTGCTTAGCCCAGTGCCTAGTACATAATGGACACTCAGTAAATTCTTGTTGATTTGACTTGGAGAAGATAGCATTTAAGTTTAGTCTTGAAAGCAGCTAGGGGTTCCAAGAAGCAGAGATGATGAGGAAGAGCATTTTAGGCATGAGGTATAGCTTTTGCAAAGATAAAGGGGAAGAAATGTTATATTTGGCAAATAGCAAGTAGACTGATTTGGATGGAATACCATGCATAAAGAGGAGTGATATTTAATCCTCCTAGAAAGCAAATCTATAGCCAGATTGTAGATAGTTTTACATGCCAGAGGAATTTGTATTTTGTCCTTGATGTAATAGGGAGCTCCTGAAGTTTCTTGAGCATGAGAGTAACATGATAAAACATATATTTTCAGAATATTATTGGCAATTGTGTGAAAGACAGATTGGAGAGGGAAGAGGCTATATGCAAGTAAACTAATTAAGAGGCTATTGGAAAGAAGCATAGAAGGAGCTATATGAACAGAGTAAAGTAAGCAGAGCAATGAAAACAAAGTCCATACTAGCTACAATTATGTAAGTGGAACGAAAAGGACATTACCAAAAGAATGTAACAAAATTAAAAAGATCAAATGGGTCTTGAATGAAGAGATATAAAAACATACTCCCAACCCTTTTGTGGAGGTGGGAGGTCCAGAGATGTTATACATTATATATGTTTTCAGACTTTTTCAATGTAGCTATTGGTTATGTTGGTTTTCTTTCCTGTGTTGGCTCTTTGGAAGGGGAAGGGTGAGGGACACATGGGATACTATGGTGCTGTAAAAAACACAAAACTTAAAAAAATTTTAAAAAAGAAGCTATTATAATAACCAAGGAGCAAGGGAAATGTAAGTGGGAGGGGGGGGAAGGTGTATAAGAGAGTTGTATAGAATTAAAATTGATAGGAATTGGCAACTGATTGGGAATGGGGGAGGGGAGAGTGAAGAGGTGAGAATGACTGATTTCCAGATTGTGAACCTGGGCCAATGGAAGAATAAAGGCACTCAAAATAGGAATGAAGCAGTTATTTGGAGGAAGGGAGTTTAAGGTGAAAGAGAAAGGGTTTAGTTGTGTCTTAGATAAGCTGAATTTGAAATGTCTATGAGACATTCAGTTAGAAAAATAGAGCAGGCAATTGGGGACAAGGGACTGGCATTCAGGAAAGAGATGAGAGATATATAGGTTTGGGAATCAACTGCACGGAAATAACAGTTGAATCTTTGAGAGCTTGTGAAATAACTGAAAGTATAGAAATAGATGAGGAGAGGATCCAGAAAAACCTGGATTATACCCATACAGAAGAAGCAGGACATGGATGATAATCTTGCAAAAAAAAAAAAAAAAAAGATCAGGAAAGAGCAGTGAATGAATCAGTGAATGAATTACATCTATTGAGTAGCTTACTTTATGCCAAATACTGTGTTAAGAATTGAAGAAGGAAGAGGCTACTGATGAAAAATTGAGGCTATCCCTGCCTTAAGGAGTTTACTGATAGTGGAGACAACACATGTTAGGGAGTAGTGGCCAGGGAAAGATTATTTGAATGGTTTGGGAAGTGAGAAATATAATAGGGTAAACCATCAATATGCCCTTTCTAAAGGTATTGGCAATTTTATTTGATTATAGCTCTTAGATCAAAAGGGATAAAAGGATAGGGGATAGAGGGTGGAGGTACTTTTCTATGGAACAGTACCAGGACAAGAGTTTGGAGCTGAAAGTCTCAGCTTTTCCTGGCATGGTTTCTGAAGAAGCATCATGGAAAATGGCCAATATGTCATGAAAATCCAAGAAAAAAGGTGCATCCAGGTGGAAGGTAATTCACAATGTCAAATGCCTCAGAGGAATCAAGATTAGGCCTGAAAAGGGACCACTGATAATGACCAACCATAATGGACCCTCTGAAAATCACCTGGGTGTTGTATTAAATACTGTTGTCTTGGTGATGAGAAAATCTGGTTTGGTATGCTAGCTCTGATTTCTCTTTTCTAACACATTTCATGCTGAGGAAATTGCAGAATAGCTCCTGGTGGTAGTGAAAGAAAGGAGACGGCAGAAGGGAGGGAGAAAAGGAGAGAGGAGAGAGAGGGAGAAGGAGAGACAGACAGACAGACAGAGACAGAGAGACAGAGAGAGACTGAGGGAGACAGAGAGACAGAGAGACAGAAAGAGACAGAGACACAAAGAGATAAAGACAAAGAGAGAGAGAAACAGAGATAGACACAAGGGAGAAAGAGAAAAAGAAAAAAGAAAAAAATGAAGGAAAGGAAGAGAGGGAGGAAAGAAGGAAGGAAGGAAGGAAGGAAGGAAGGAAGGAAGGAAGGAAGGAAGGAAGGAAGGAAGGAAGGAAGGAAGGAAGGAAAGAAGGAAGGAAGGAAGGGAAGATGGGAGGGGTCAGGGAAGCAGAGAGAACAATAGGGAGAATGGAGATGAAGAAAGAGATATGAAAGAAATATTAGAGAAGAGGGGAGGGGTAAAAGAAGAGAAAAGGAAAGATATAAATATAGAAAGAAAAAAGAAAGGAAGGAAAGATGGAGAGGGGTCAGGGAAGGAGAGAGAGAATAATAGGGAGAACGAAAAGGGAGAAAGAGATATGAAGGAAATATTAGAGGAAGGGGAGGGGCAAAAGAGAAAAGGAAAGATAGAAACATATATGTGAATATATATGTATGTAAATATTTGTAATATCTATACATGTTATATATGTATATGTGTGTTTGAAGGAAAACAGGAGAATTTTTTTTTGCATTTTGATTTTCAACTTCAAACAGACATATATGACAATCCTGAGAGGTGGAAAAAATGGCAACAGATATTGAAGAGGAAGAAATTTATTAATTTTTCATTGCCACAGCCCAGGCTGTGAGCAGCTTAGTATTCAGCTTGTCCGCAGTGACCTTGCTGCTGCTTACATCCCCCCTCTGAGAGCTCTTTTCTGCCATCTGTTTCGTATTAAGTATTGCTAACACTCACCTCTTTGTGGAGGTGAGAACCAGTCAGTTTGAGAGTTTCAAGTGAGCTGCAAGGAGTACTAGTATCAAGTGCAACTCCTGCCTGGCACACCAAACCCTTGCCCATGGCACAGGCCATGGAACTTGGGTACATTTCATAGAGCCTAGATAGGCAGAAACACTATCAGGAAGTATCTTGCGCTTTCAAATTTGACTAAGATTGTGACATGTGACATAGAACATCTTCCATTGAATAGACCAAGCCCATTCTCAGGAGGACAGAGTGAAGAGAGCTCCCCCAGAAGTACAGGCTGGCCATTCTGTATTCCCACAGGGGACCAGCAGAAAGAAGTCCTATATCAGCCAGGGATCAGAGATCTGTGGGAACATAAGCATAAATCTCTAGGCTTGGAGACAGAATATGTAACTCTATCTCACCATGAAAGACCTACTGAAATCGTATTAAACAAAACTTCAGACACTGGCTGGCACTAAAAGGGGAAACAAGGCAGTGACTATATGCTTAAGCTGTGCCAGGTTCCTCACTTCCAAGAGCTTAGGGGTTAGTTAGGTCTGGGATTGTGATTCTACTGTCTGTCTATTCAAGGATATGTGGTAGAATGTTAACTAGATCTGGTGTTAGGAGAGCCCTGTGACAAATCTTGCCTGTGACAGCTATATAACCTAAGTCAACCAATCAACTAATAGTATTTAAATTTCTAGTATGTGGCAGATACTGTGCTGGGTACTGGGGATAAAAGTACAAAGAATGAAGCAATCTCTGTAAGCAAGGAGCAGATAGTCTAATGAGGGGGGGAAACCATACATAAAAGGGAGCTAGAAAGGGATGGTGGTACCTGTTTAGGAGAGTGAAGAAGAAAGGCTGGGGACTGAGAGCACAGACTGTAGAGGAATGAAGACATGGATAGCCTGGCTGGATCACCTTCAAATGCAGGTTCTGGGAGGAGCCAGCCAATCAAAGAGAAAGGATGAAGGAACAGAGAGCACTTCCAATGGAGGAGGTCCAAGGGTGAAGTGACCTTCCAAAGTGAGAATGCTTCTGTGTCATGAGCAAAAAAAGTCTCAAGAATCAGGAGTACAGGTTGGAAAGGAAGGACCAAATAGAAAGGGTCCTATCCTACTATTGTTCTTTTTTGTTAGTGTTTGGTGAACTATTGCACAGATGAAACAATTGATTTTTGTAATTGAATGAAAGTTTTGGTATGTAAACTCATCCATAAGATTCATCAAAAAGCATCTGAGACAACTCCTTTAAGAGACAAGGTAACAGAGATAATGTGTGCTTCTCTTTATTCTCTCTTGGTTTGACCTATTCTGTTTAATACTTGGACTGGTTCTCCCTGTCTTAGGCATCCTGATAATCCCTTGATCCAAGAGGGTTTACCATATTTGTGCCAGACTTACTGTGAACACCTGACTGGTTTAACCCCACCTGCAGCTCAGAATTATTGAGCTCAAGCAATCTTCCAGTCTCATCTTCCCTAGAAGGAAAGACTATAGACATAAGCCACCATTCTTGGCTTGATTTTGTACTTGAATCTTAGCTCATATTTGAATTCATAGGCTCTATTTAGAGATAAACCAGAATCAGTTGCTTTGGATAAGATTATCCTGTGATTGTCAGCCTTTCTTGTTGCTCCATGAAGCGGTTCAGCCAACAAGTATTTATTAAGCATCTATTATGTGGCAGGTGCTGTGCTAAGCACAGGCGGATATAAAGTCTCTGTCCTCAAGGAGTTCACAGTCTAATGGGAGATGTATTTCTTTCAAGTTTTTAACTTATTTATCATTCAGCCTAGGAATATCAGTCTTTTCCTTCCTTTTCAATAAGGAAAATGCTTCTATGGTTGCCTTATGGTGGTAGATACTATACTTTGTTATTGTTATTCTTGCTTATGATTGTCCCTAAAAATATTTTGCTTCTCTTAACCTACCACTTGTCAGTTAATTAATATTAAGCAGGGATGATGTAGAGAGGAGTCCTATTTGGATGGTCTAGATTATGGTATCAATAGATTCCTGTAATCCCCACTTTGATTTAGAAAATAACAAATTAACATTATCTATCTATGTTGTGCTACATTTTTATTTATTTTGCTAAACATTTCCCAATTAAATTTAACATGGGCCACATTTGAGAATTTTGCCAACATTTATGATCCAAAGGTCCAAATTTGATACCTCTGGTAGGTGATCTTTATGGGCCTTCCCATCTCTGAGGTTCTGAGATTTTATAACTTCCACTTCCTAGAACAAACTCCTGGCTAATACAACAGAGGAGAAAAAAAAGAAATTAACTTCTTCATGATAAGGAAAAAAAAAGGATTTGTTTAAAATAAGGTTAAAATACAGAAATAAAAGATTGCCTAGATGAGGACTGATTTCAAGTGCTTGTCTGAGGATCATCTGGCTCCTTAACAGGCCCTGCCACTGCTTTAGTCAGCCTCAGCATCCTACTTGTCAGGCTCCAGAATGTCCCTGAGTGCCAGGATGTTCAAAAGAAAATAAATCCTTCTTCTTTGAGCTCAAGTTGTAGAACATTTCAATTATGTCTTTCAGTACTAGAAATTCAGCAGGGACACAAAATGAAAATGATCATCAGTGTAAGCATAATGATTCATACTGTTTAAAATTTGTGGGCCACATAAAGAGAATCGGGAGATATAATTAAAGACTAAAGATGGAAAGTTGTTGGATTTTTTTATTTTTATTTTTTAGGATTAAGACGTCTGTATTTCTCCTAGCCACGGATCATGTCATTTCCTTCCTTTCTTACTGTAGGGGATAACACTTTTAAGCATTCAACATATACCACAAGATATTATTGTAGAAAAGGGGAGAATATAAAATTATAGTCTATTGAATTGCCTAGGGAGTACCTCTGGACTGGAGAATTTATTTTGGAAGAGTACAGTTGTCTCTCACTGTCCCTGGGATAACAAGGAGGAATAAAGGAGTCCAGCAGTCTGTTGAGGTGGCAGATTATACTAGGTCAAGGCAAGTGGGGCTTTGCTCCAGGGGATCAGACTTAGAGGGTGCTGGATTTAAACAGCGGCTGATAGCATTTGCAATCCTTCAACAGCACAGAATCAACAGAACTTACTTAGCACTCAGTTACCAAGAATGATTACTTAAAATAAGAAACTACCAGGTGGACCTTGGAATGAACTTACTTTTGACCCATCCTGTTCCCTTTTGTCTGAGAGGCAGTCTTCCTAGCATTAACTTTGCATCACTAGCATCCCAGAATCTTTATCTCTGTACCATAACTGAGGATGAGCTTCCTTCCACTTGCTTTGTCTGTGCTTTGGGGTACTTAGGCACAACATTTTTAGTTACAGTTCTGTAGACCAGTGGACAAGCAATTTCATGCACTCAAGAATAGTCGGGGGTTGTTAGCAGCTAGGGACATGCTGATGATATATGGGAGCTCAGGGACTAGAGTATTAAGAGAGATGAACAAATAATACTGATACCTTTTTTAATAAATCACTTTTTAAAATTGATGCTATTTTCCATAACATTTTAGTTATTTCCCAATAACTTTTTTCCCCACCCCAACGGAACCCTTACTTGAAACAAAGAAATAACATTAAGTTAAAAAAACGAATCAATGCATTCACCATATCTGACAATGCAGGCTTGCTCTGGCTTTAGAGTTTATCACCTCTCTGTTAAGAGGCAGCTGGCATATCTTTTGAGCAAATTGGCCATTAAAATTCTTCAGTAGTTGGAGATGTTATTTGTAGGCACTGAAAGAGAGCAGGAGCCAGGGGATGTTTAGAGGCCAAGTTGGTTTGAATGACTATAGTTCCTGAGCATAATAACTCATATTTATGCAGAATTTGGATGTTTATAATGTGACATTCTCATAAAAACCTCACATGGTAAGTAACATGGGTAAGCCCATTTTACAAAAGAGCAAATTGAGGCTCAGAGAGAAGTTAAATAATTTGTCGACAGTCACACAGTCCATGTCAGAGCTGATACTTGAGAGCAGCAGTTCTGACTCTTAGAATAAGCCTCTTTCCACTTCTCTACCTAAGTCAGAGAAATTGTCTAGTTTTCCCAGTACTTAGAATTGTATTCAAACCCTTCCTGTGTCTGTTTATATTTTCAATCTATACAATCTCAAAAGAGAATGAAAACCATATATTTACTTCTGAGCCCAAACAGGACTTCTTTATCTGTCCTAAAAACCCATTCACCATGCCTCAAGGAATGTTCTTAATCTGAGGGTCCATGTTAAAAGCACAAATCTCTCACTTTCCCCATCCTCTTGGTAATTTTGGTGTTTTCTTTCTTACATTGTCTTCTTTCTTAACCTTTATCATCATAATCCCAACCTCAGTCCATTCATCTCAGGAGCCATCAAAAATGAAATTCTTCAACTGACTCTCCTTTGGTAGTGGCCTTGGGAGTGGGCAGGGGCATTAGTGATTTAATAGCATTAGCTAATGGGCAGGTATAATTATCTTTGCCACAATTCTCATTCAGCCTTGAAGAGTGATATGATTAAAGGGACTTTTTTAATTTTTACAGCTCTAGTGACATTTTTTTAAGCTCTAGTATCCGATGGATCTCTCTGCTAATTGATCAGCCAAGGAAACTATATCAAGCTCTGAGGGCTTTTATTTTTTCCCCTCCTTCTTTAAATTAACTCTTGGCTCTGAAGGTCTCACTATAGCTTTAGTGTTGGCCAAGTGACTTGGCAATCTCATCTCCATCCCCATCCATCATCTGTCACTCACATGCTGGGCCCAGGCCAGGTCATCAGCAGCTACATCGATCACCGGGACCCTGGAGTCAGACATGGATTGTCAACGGCCTCCAGGAAATGATGTTAGCACAGATACAGGTGCAAGAACTGGATTTTGTTCAGCCTCAGGGTATATTTCATTTATTTCCAGGTCTTAGTAAGCTGCATGGGGGCTGGGGATGGAGGTGGGGGGTGGGAGAACTTATATTAGAGGAGAAAGATTTAGAGGACAGATTTGCTGTTACACAAAACTTTTTTGTTTTTTCTGTATTCAAGGCTAGCCCTGATCTGAGATAATAATTTCTCTAGCATGTCTATGGGTAGCTAGGTTAACTAAGTGTGGAGTCAAGAAGACTAATTTAAAATCTGGCTAAAGATAGTTCCTAGCTATGTGAACACAAGCAAATCACTTAAGCCTGCTTACCTCAGTTTCCTCATTTATAAATAAGATGGAGAAGGAAATAGCAAACCATTCTAGTGCCAAGAAAACTCCTAAAGGGGCCACAGAGAATCGAATATGGCTGAAATAACTGAACAAAAGCCAGTTTATTCCCAAAGAACTTTCTTATCTGCCTCTTCATGTTCACACGATAGCAACCCAAGAGGACAGTAGCCAGTGACTAAAATTATTAATAACACTATCTAATTTTACATAACTTTAATGTTTTTATAGCAACAAGACTTTATAGTGTCATTTTACAGATGAGGAAATTGAGTCTCTCAAAAAGCTTAAGTGATTTGTCTATGATCATAAAATAACTTAGTATTAGAATCAAAAATCAACTCAGTTCTCTTACCACTAAGTCTAGTGCTTTTTCTCCTAGTGACCCATGGTTTATATATGGAAAATATAGGTGGGAAACTGTAATAATAGAGCTAAAACCAAGGCTTTATCCCTAGCTTCGAAATTTGGGGGTCACTGATAATATTTAGCTCAGAGGCCTAGAAACAATTGAACATTGACCTTAGCAAGAATAATTAGTCAAAGTGCTAGATGGCCTCTCTTGTCCTCATGGGGAGCCACTTTAATGTTTTATTAACTGCTACTCTAAGCTCCTTTGTCCCCTCACATTTCAAGATTCTTGAAATCTTAATCCTTACCCCCGGGAGAGTTTTTATTATATAATTTCCCTTCTTCCTCAAGGGCTAGTGAGTGTCATTGCAGAAAATCACAGAATTAATCTGACTTCATCCAGTATACATCTGCTATATATCTTCAGTTAGAGTTTTGCTGCTGCTTGACAATCCTATTCTATCCTTATTTATTATCTAATTCCTTTAAGTGTGTGTTCTAAGCCTTTTCTTGTCTTTCCCCACTAACTCCAATCTTCCCACACTTAAGGCTGATGATCTAGCTCCTTATTTTATGAATAAGATTGAAACCATGCATTGTAAACTTCCTTTAGTTTATCTCTTCTTCTAGGCCTACTTTCTCCCCTTTTTTCTCACAGAAGAATAGGTATCCCTACTCTTCCTTAAGGCTAATCAGTCTTCTTATACTATTATCCTAGCAGTCCAGTCATCACTTCTGCCCTCCTCTTCTCCCCTCTTCTTCTCTTCTTTCCTCCCCTCCCCTTCCCTTCCTTCTCTTTCCCTCTTCTTCCCTTCCCTCCCTTTCTTTCCCCTTTGCTTCCCCCTCCTTCTCTCCCTTTTCTCCCCTCCCCTGTCTTTTCCCCTCTTCTCCCCTCCCCTCTTATTTATCTCTTTCCCATATGACTACAAACATGCTTGGGTCTCACACCTCCTAAAAAATAAGACTACCTCTCTATTCCAGGGCTATTGAATATCCCTCGGGAAAATGATTTTATTATCCAATTTCTTGGAAAAACTGTCTACACATAATGTTTCCATTTCCTTATTGTCTTTTCCAATTGGACTTCCATCTTCTTCATTTCATCATTTATTTTGGCTCTGTTGACCTGTCCTTGGTGCTATCTACTCTCTCTTGTCTTTAGAAACAAAAAAACTTTTCTATCCTATAACTTTTTAAGTTCTCTTTACTTATTCTTTTTCCCCCCTACCTTTCTCCTTAATCTGACTATTTCTCCAAGCTTGATTCTTGGCGTTTCTCTTTTTCGTTTTCCTATACTCTTATCTTTGGCAGTCTTTTCACTCCAGGTATCTCTATGAAGATGACCTAAAGACCTACCTTTCTGAGACAGGGGAAATGTAGGCTTTTTTCCCCCTCTTTGAAGAGGTAAGAGACTAACATATGTGGAACCTTGCACACAATGTCATATTTGGTACTCCCTCTTTCTTTTTTATTCTTTTGTGACAAGGAATGCTTGGTGGGTAAGCAAAGTTTTTGTTGTTGTTCACTGGTTTTAGCCATGTCTGACTGTGACCTCATTTAGGGTTTTCTTGGCAAAGATCCTGGAGGGGTTTGCTGTTTCTTTCTCCAGCTCATTTTACAGATTAGGAAACTGAGTCAAGCAGGATTAAGGGAGTTGCCCAGCATCACACAGCCAGCAAGTGTCTGAAGCCATATCTGAACTCAGGCTTTCCTGACTCCAGGTTCAGTTCTCTATCCATTCTGCCATCTAGCTCTCCATGTAAAATGGATTTATTCAGAAATGAGATGTGAAAACAAAAGATATTGATAAAATTTATCTGTATAGATACCTATACATGTATACATAGACACAATAATATACCTATATATCCTTATTATATGCTAGTTTACAGCATTAATCTGTCTTTATCCAGTATACATCTGCTATGTATCTTTAGTTAGAATTTTGCTGCTTGACAATCCTAATGTGCAGATATATACCTATGTATTATGTATACACATGCACACATGTGTGCCAAGGCATACGTGTGTGTGTGTGTGTGTGTGTGTGTGTGTGTGTGTGTGTGTGTATTCCTGACCATTCTTGTGAATTCTGGAAATATTTGTAAAGGAGTGAGTTGGCTTTTGGATGTGTGGATTGACAAAAATGAAGGGTATTCAGAGCATACAGAGCCATGCTCAAATCAATAGTTTCCTTGACTGGTGGTAATGGAGGCAAGGACTGGTGGGGACCTGCTGGCAGGGACCTCACCTCCCAGGATGCCACCATAAGGGGCTAGGATAACAGGGCTCTGCTCTTGCTTCTGTCTCTGTTGTGTCTATTCTTTCCAGTTTTTAAGGGAAAGGGGATTTGAGTCAGAATGATTTTATGAACTTCATCTGAGGAGCCCCCAGGATTAGCAGCTGTCCTGCTAACCTCACTGGCCCATCCTTCTGTTACATTGCCTACTAGCACCTCAAACTTATCTTCATTCATTGCAGGGGATTATCTTTCTAAAATGAAAAGAAATTCCAAAGCCAACCTAGTCCAATTCCTTCATTTTTCAGATGAAGAAATTGAGGCTCAGAAAGGTTCAGTGTTCCCCCCTCCCCCATTGTTATCCAGGTACCAAACATCAGCAGCGACATTATTTAAACTTGTATTTTTTGGCTCCAGAGCCAGTAATCTTTATACCATACCTTTCCTTTTTTTCTTTCTCAATTACTGATATCAGTCCATTCCACCTGAGTGGAAATAGAACTTGAAAAAATACAAACCAATTATCATGCATTTCCTTTCTAAGGAAACTGTCCCACTCTAAGCATCTAGGGGGAAGGGGCTGTGTTTCTATTTGCTCTGGGCAGCCCCCAGGATGGCACCAAGTACAAGCTGGTACTTATTGGAAGATGTTATATGCTGGTAGCATTGCCTTAGGCTAAGGTTTTTCCTTTTTCCTCTGATCTCTAAAAATCTAAGATTGGTTTTCCCTTCCTTCTTTTCTCTCTCAATGCTCTCATCCTGGCCCTTGAGACTTTCACATAAATAAGTATTTCAGAGGGCAGATACTTTTTCTTCAAAAGGTACCTCTTTGTGTGTGTGGCTACCTGAATGCAGGTGGATGAATGGATGTAAATATATGTAGATATGTGTGTATACATGTGTATGTGATGTAAGTAGCATGCTGATAAATGTTTAACTATTGTCTCTGTGGGAGGAAAATGTTGGCAAAGCACACATTTAAGCTTAATTTACATTATTAACATTTGCTATATCATTTTCTTTTCTTAAGCTTTTTATTTTCAAAATACATGAATAGATAGTTTTCAACATTCACCCTAGAAAAACCTTGTGCTCCAATTTTTTTCTCCCTCCCTTCCTCTTACCTTCTCCGTAGACAGTAAATAATCCAATATATGTTAAACGTGCAGTTCTTCTATACATATTTCCACAATTATGCTGCACAAGAAAAATCAATCAAAAAGGAAAAAATGAGAAAGAAAACAAAAAGCAAACAACAATAAAAAAGGTGAAAATACTGTGTTGTGATCTACACTCAGTCCTCACAGTCCTCTCTCTGGGTGAAGATGGCTTTTTCTATCACAAGTCCATTGGAACTAGCCTGAATCACCCTCACTGTTGAAAAGAGCCACTTTCATCAGAATTGATCATCTCATAATCTTGTTGTTGCGTTGTGCAATGTTCTCTTGGTTCTGTTGAGGTTGAGAAGAGGGGACCCCAAAGTCCCAGATCGGTGTCACGAGGTATTACAAAAGAATTTGCAGGCTTGAACCCATCTCCTAGTCAAGGAGCAAAGCTTATTAAAAGCAATGTGATACCATTACTGAGCTGACTGAATTCTAAGAGAACCTAGTAAAGAGACTGAAAAAGTGAGGACATATATAGCTTTCAATCATAGATGTATTAATTCTATGACCTGAGGATAAGGCTAGGAAGTAATCTCCAGATTAAGGGTGGTCTTCAGATAAATTGGATATGCTCAGTTTCCAGAGGCAGATTCCAATGCCAGAAGACCAAAGACTCATTAGACCAGAAGCCCCAAGGTCAGGAGACCCCCAAATCACATTACATCAGTTCTACTCACTTTACTTATCATCAATTCATGTAAGTCTCTCCAGGCCTTTCTGAAATCATCCTACTAATCATTTCTTATAAAACAATTCCATAAAATGCACATACCATAACTTATTTAGCCATTCTCCAACTGATGAACATCCCTCAGTTTCCAGTTCCTTGCCACTATAAAAAGGGCTGCTACAAACATTTTTGCAAATGTGCTCCACCATTTTCTTAAATCTAGAGTCTAGACTTTAGATAATTTAGGCATAAGATTGTTAGGCGCCAGATTAGTAGTGTCAAATTTAACTAGAAATGGGGACACCAAACTGTACACAATGATCTTTTTGAAGCCTTAGAAAAATCACATATTAACATTATCCATGTTCTATTGTAATTTTATTTATTTTGTTAAATATTCTCCAATTATATTTTAATCTGACTGCATTGGACAGTTTATTTGTCACCTCTACTCTAGATAATCAACAAAATAATAAATCAAGCCCTGATTTATGGTATTTGGGGATTCTGAAGTGTCAGTACTTACCTGAAAATTTAATGAGCCAGTTTGAGCTGACTCTAGCAGCTCTTGTATGCATGTGAGGACAATGAAAAGAATGGAAGTAGAAAGGAGAGAGAGAGAGAGAGAGAGAGAGAGAGAGAGAGAGAGAGAGAGAGAGAGAGAGAGAGAGAGAGAGAGCTAGAAAAGAAAACAATGTCGTGAAAGAATGTTACCTTTGGAGTAAGAGGACTTGGATTCAATTATCCTACTAATTACCAGCTTAGTGTTGGGCAAATTACTTTGCATTTTTTAGACTTCAGTTCCTATCCCTGTAAAATGAGTTGGACTTGATTAGATCTGAGGCTCTTAACCTTAGTGAACTTGTTCTTTTAATCGTCTAAAAACTGCATTTCAATTTAATTGGTTCCTTTGTACTTCTAGGCATTTTATTTGGTGCATTTAAAAACTTTGTTCTGATTGGAGGGGGAAGAGGGAGTCAAAATGGTGCAGTGAAAGCCAGCATTTTTGTCTAGCTCTCCTAATGCAACCTTTCTGCAGCAACCCAAAAAGGTGCCAGACATAATTCTGATTAGGAAAGCCAAGAAAAAAACCATAGTAAGTCATTTTTTGCAGCCCAGAAACAGAGAGGTATGTAGACATTGAGGTGGGGGCTTGTTAGAAGTGCAGAGGAACAGCAGCAACAGCAGCAGCAACATAGAAGAGCAGATGGAACAGCAGCAGTCTGCCTCAACAGCAGCTAAGCACCCAGCCATGGTAAGGGTATTAAACACTTAGGAAGAAAGAACTCCCAGGGGATCCTGTACTAGCCCTGGGAACAGGAATAGATACCATTTGGCAGTTCTGTCCCCTATTACTCAGATCCTGGTCATAAGTCCCGGGTAGAGAGGAATAGTTGCAATCCTGAGGGAGAAGGGCCTCTCTACCCAAGTAAACAGCAAAGAACTTGTTCCAGAGGCAGAGTCGTGGGGCTCTAACCCTAAGGGACAAATTGGAGTGTGGGATGGGGAAGACTCAGTTCTAACTTTTGGTTTTGTACTTGAGGTCTCAGTGAAACAACCCAGGGCAGAAGACCAGAGCCAAGGGGAAGCTAGCAGAACCTGAACATATAGAACCTCCCAGCAGGCTAACAATAACTAAATCTAGCAGCAGTCTATATAAACTCAATCACACACAAGCTAATAGGCCCAAAATGAGACAGGAATTTGTAGAGCACAACCAAGAAGGCAGTGAGCAGACCTCTCTTAGGTAAAAGCAGTTTGAGAAACACTGAAAACTTACAAGGCCCCAGAGTGAGCAAAGAAAAATAAAAGAGTGATATAAAAGACCAGACTGTCTTAGAGTCAAACATTCTTCCCAGAAGTAAGTAGAATCCAATACTAATATATAGTCCCAAGTCAAGAAGTGGGCTGGAAAAATGAACAACAAAAAAGAAAGGGAACCTGACCATAAAATCTATCACAGTGACAAGGAAGCTCAAGACACAAACACAGATAAAGAAGATGATTTGAAAACATTTATAAGCAAAACTTCAAAGGAAAATACAGATTGGACACAAGCCCAACAGGAAGTCCTAGAACTTAAATATTTTTTTAAAAGAAAAAAAGATTTTAAAAAATGAAATAAATGATAGAGGCTAAGTTGGAAAAAGAAATGAGAGCTATGCAAGAAAGTTATGAAAAGAGCTTGGTTAAACAGGTACAAAAGATACTGAAGAAACTTATTTGTGAAAATCAGAATTGTCAAATAGCAAAAGAAGTACAAAAATTTACTGAACAAAAAACTTTAATCTAAGAAAGAATCCTTAAGTATTAACAGATTGCCAAAGGAGTCCTTGACACAAAAAAGATAAGAACCCCTGGTCTAATATTTGATAAATCTTTTACTATCATATTGTGAGTTTATGTATTATTTATTCCCCATCCAGTCAGGCTCCACATCACAGAATAATAAAGCTGCAAGGATTCTTTAGAACTGAGGTGTCAAAACTCTGCCATGGGCTACATGGTTCTCCCCCTGCCAACACTCTCAAGTGCTTCCCTAGCCAGATTAAAATGCAATTAGGAAATATTCCCTAGCCAAATTAAAATGCAATTAGGGAAAAAATACAATAAAACATAGATAATTCAATATTTTCAAACTAAGTCAATATGTAGTCTTCAGGGATCTTTATGTATGATTTAGCGACCCCCAGTGTTTATTTATTTATTTTTTTAACTTTGACTCATTGCCTCTGAAATTAGCTGGTCCAGTTTCAGACCAATAGGAATTATTTGTCCAAGATTATATAGTGATTGCATTCAAGTGGCAGAGTCAGGCTTCAAACTAAGGTCTTCTTCTCACATATTCTAACACAAAGTACATGGGTCTTTTTATTACATATCTTACTGCTTAGTGTATAGCTCCAGGACCATTTGACACTAGATTTGTACGTCCTTGGATTCTTGATTTGAAATTTGAGTGGGGGGTGTGTGTGTCTGTATGTGTGTGTATACAAACGTGTGAATATATAACATGTACATATGTATATATACACACACATATATATGTGTGTGTGTATATGAAAAGGATAGGGAATGGACCTGTGAATTTGTGGTAAATATAGGTATAAATATGGGCACATATATAGCTATAGATATGGTCATATTGTTCGTGTGCATGTATATATGTATATTTACACACACACACATAGGAATCTAGGTGGTTCAATGTAATCATATGTGTATGGGTACACGCAGACACACATGTACACATACATGCACTATATGCATGCACATATGCACCCAACGTGTGTATACATTATATCCTTACATGCATGTATATGTGTGTGCTTATTTTAATGTATTTGTACCTGTGTCTATGCCTTTATCTATTTAGAGCTTGAAGCCCTCCCAGGTCAGCTGTGACCCACTCTGAGCAGCTTCTGGGTTCATTGCCAGCCTTTGTATCTAGACCTAACCAGAGGGAATTTATTTCATTTTCAGTAGCTCCTGCTGCTTTACATTTTGTGTCTTTTTGGTCTTCCTTTGATGTGGGCACTTAAGCCCAAGGGCATTTCTACAGAGGAAAAGCAGTTGCTGGGCTTGGGAAAGAGAAATAAAGAAAATGCCAAGATTTAAAATGGGAATTTGGTGCCAGCTCCAGACCCACCCTCTATCTTTCCTTATAGGCAGTCTTGATATCTTCATTGCTCTCCAATCTGAGGCTTGATGAGGACCCCAGGGACTACCTGAGGGCTAAGCATCTCTCCCCAGAACTCACCGAGTTTCATCTGCGTAGCTGGCTGGGGCCAGAATACATTAGAGATTGGAGCCTCCAAGCCCGGGCTGCCATAATTGATGCAGCAATGCCTTTCTTCCTCCCTTTTATTTTAGTAAAAAGATGATGGAAGTTATTAAACCGTGCACACACCTTTTGACCCAATAATACCACAACTAAGCCTACCACTCCCCAGAGAGATCAAAGAAATAGGAAAGGGCCCTAATCTACAGAACTATTTATAGCAACTGCTTTATGATGGCAAGAGAGACCAACTGGGGAATTGTTGAACAAAGCATGGCATATGAATGATATGGAATATAACAGGAGCATAAGAAATGATGAAAGGACTAATTTTTTAGAGACGTGGAAAATTTGCACGAACTGTTGCAGAGTGAAGAGAGCAGAACCAGGAGAACAATTTCTACAACAAAGATGTTTTTTTAAAATGAATAACTTCAAGAGACTTAAAAACTCCGATCAGTAGAATGACCAACCTTAATTCTAGGGGATTAAAGATAAAGGCTGTTACTCGCTTCCTAACAGAGAGGAGACAGATTAAATTTGCAGAACAAGTAACATATTTTTTACATGACCAGTGTGAGAAATCGAGGCAGCTAGGTAGCAAGATGGATAAAGTGCCAAATCTGAAGTCAGAAGATTCATCTCCCTAAGTACACATCTAGTCTCAGATACTTACTAGCTGTATAACTCTGAGCAAGTTACATCAACCTGCCTGCCTCAGTTTCTTCATCTGTAAAATGAGCTGGAGTAGGAAGTGGCAAACCATTCTAGTATTTTTGCCAAGGAAACCTCAAATGGGATCTCAAAGAGTCAGACACGACTGAAACAACTAAACAAAAATAAATATTTTATACAAGCAAAATTGGGAATTTATCATTATTTTTATAACTTCATGCTAGCATATGTTACATAGTAGAAATAATGTATAAAATGAGGGAAATTATTGCAATGCTTTATGCATTATTACTAGATCATAGATTTAGAGATGGAAACCCAAATTCCTCATCTTACACTTAAGGAAACCATGGCCTGGATAGTTTAGAGATGTGAAATTCTATTCTAGATTTGGATTCCAGCTTGGTTTAAATCAGCTAAGTGATTCAGGCAGCTTCTTTCATCCATATCTAGCTGGCATGATTATTGTTATAATTATTAGCAATGATAACCACACTTATCTAGCATTTTATGGTCACAGAAGACCTTATACCCATTGCCTCTTTGGTCCATACAACATCTTTGTGATGTAGGCAATGTGAATATTATTATCCTTATTTTACAAATGAGGAATCTGACTCTCAAAGAGTTTAGTGACTTGCCCAGGAACACACAGCTAATTACTTGGGGAGACTCAGGTCTCAACCACCAGTCCAGTGAACAGGCTCTTTAAGCCCACAATATTTACTCTTCCTCACACACCCCATCCCTATGTTATGGTACCTGAAATTTCAATGTGTTCTAAAAACATTGTAAAGATATAAAGGACTCAGGAATGTACAAAGTAAACTAATTTACACGGGCAGTCCTTGAGTGGATCTGTGCTTTTAGATGCAGAAATGAGCTTTTTGTTTCCTATCCTAAAGCACAAGATCTCTCCCTCATCTCCCCAGTTGTTTGAGGATGACTAAATTAACAGATTTCTTGGTCCTTCTCATTGCATTTTCCTCCTTAACATATTTGCCCTCCCTTATCATACAACCCGTGTTCAAAAATGGCAGAAAACTCAATGCTTGCAGTTACCTTTAACCCACTTCTTGTTTTGGGTTAATTTATATCAGTTTTTTTTAATCAGTTATTGGTTTTATCAGTTCAGTGGCTTAAGATCGTGTTTTTCTACAACTAATTTCGTCAGCTGATGTGACCTTTTTCTAAGTACTTGTCCCTACGTGGAAATATAACTTTAAGGGTTGCTCATACAATGTTAGAAATTAATCCCTTTATATTTAAACATTGTTCTCTCAAAAAAACTAAAACTAAAACAAACATGTATGGGACAATGATCCTCCAAATTAAAATCAGAAACTCTCAATGTCAAAAAAAAAAAAAAGGCAACAAGGGTTTATTACGATCTCATGAGAAAAGACAACTCCCAACACACAAGGTGTTACTAGAGAAGTGCAAAGAATAAGCTGCAAAACACAAGATTAAGTAGACCCTGAATGCAGACGCCTACCCCTCTCCCTTTCTGCCTTGCACTGTCACTCTCTTCCTCTCCCCTTCCCCCTCCCCACCTTTTCTCCCATTGTCTGGGGGAATCTGGTCTTACATTCTAAACATCAAAATATATCCCAGAAACAAAAGAATATTAGTAAATAAAAACTCTTAAATTTTCCCTAGACAACAGCTATATAAACAGATAATGTTGGATGAAAGAATTCTGTTACCTGAATTCCCAAAGCCATCATCACCTTTAAAAGAAATACTTAAAAGCTAATTACAAGGTGATGAGAAACAGGAGGGGAATGTTCATCAAGTCAATTGAACACCTGCAACTTTTTAGCTATAGCTCAATTTATTATTGCAAAATCTCAGAACCATATTCCCATGAGAGGTCTTCACTCAGTTTATCCTGTACAAATATATACTTTGCCGAACTTTTTTATTCTTTGTTATAAAGGACAGCTATGTGGGACAGTGGATAGAGTGTTGGACTTGGAGTTAAGAAGATCTGAGTTAAAATCAAACTCAAATTCAAAATTGTCAAAACTTCCTCAAACTCTCCTTAACAGGTTGACTCCCCCCCCCCCACCATAAGTCAATGCTCTATGCCTTAGTTTTCTTATCATGAAGATAATAATAGCCTCTACCTCTCAGGGTTGTTGTGAGGATACAAAAAATCAACATATATAAAACACTAGGCAAATCTCAAAGTATTATATAAACTTCTGTGGTTATCATTAACATCAAAGGATGACTTGAATGGGAAAGGAATATGGAACTGAAAATGATAAAGGCACAGAAGATACAATATGATTTAAAAAAAAAAAACTTTTACATGGAAATATTTACTTCAAAAGGCATAATCACAAATATGCAATTAAATAAATTTGCAATATGTTTTGGTAGCACATATATTAAGAGAAAATAAGTATTGCTTCTGTGCAAGGTTGATACGCAAATTCATGAAATATTCAGTATTTTTGTTTATATATTTTTATATATTTCTATTTTGTATATTATATATATTATATATCTTTGATGTTTATATGTTATATATTTTATATTATATTTTCAATAGATATTTTATTAATTTATATTCATTATTTACATATTTGTATGTATAAATATTCGATATTTATATATTTTATAGAGTTACTCTATTTTTACATTGTATATATTTATAGCTCCTATAAATATTTCATTTATCTACTTTATTCAAATATTTTATATACACCTATATTTTGTTGATATATTTATATTACATATTAATGTATTTTTGTATATATTGTATATATTACATACATACACATATATAGAATATAGTCAATACATACATAATATGTATATATACATATATATTGTATAAATGTTTGTCCTAATGTAAACATTTAACACCTCAAGAGCCAAGACAATCAAGAAACATGAGTAGCCTCTATCTTTGTGAGAAGTGGTTATCCAGCCCTCCCTTAAACATCTCCAATGAAAGGCAACACACCAGATCCTGGGGCCACAGATTCCATATCTAGACAGTTTTCATTGTTAGAAGCTTTTCCATTTTTGGAGACAAAATCATCCTCCTCCTTGTCATGTCCATCCATTTGTGCTTCCACTACTGTCTGAGGATAAGAAAATATATCTTATCCTTCTTCCCCACAATAATTCTCTCACTGTGTGGTAGAAACAACACTAGAGATAGTCAGAAGTCCTAGGGATGAATCCCAGCTCTGCCCCTTATTGCTTGAATGACTTCGGACAAGTCACATTCTCTCTAGGCTGTTTCCTCATCTGTCTGATAGGAGGTGGGGAGGAGGATCTCAAAATTCCCCTCCAATCCTACTCTGGCCCATAGCAATCACTATATAAACTCTCTGCTCCATTCCTCAGCTTCTCTCTCCTCTCCCTTGATGAGGTAAAACAGAGACCATTTGCTCTAAGGGTGTGTATCCTTTTCCTTCTTTTGAGTGACTCATTTGCACACTAAATTAGAGCAATGACCATTGAATAATTAATAACAATAATAGCTAGCACTTATATAGCACTTTAAGGTTTGCAAAAGCACTTGACTTACCTCATTTGGTCTTCACAAAAACCTGTAACATAGGAGGTATTGTTATCGTCATTTTACTGATGAGGAAACTGAGGCAGACAGTTTAAGTGACTTGTCTACAGTTAATATCTGAGACAGGGTTTGAATTCAGACCTTCTATATTCCTGAATTCTAACCTCTGCACTATCCAATTCCATTAAATGAAGGCAATTGATCATTGGATAAAAGCAATTGATAATAAGTTAAAGGAATCAGTCAACCCTCTCCCCCCACCCAAGCCTAGAAAAAGCAAGCAGGTCCCACTCTAAAACTAGCTGAGATCAATTTTGTTGAGGCAAAGTTTCATTCCTCCCCTTTTTATACTCAGAATATCATAAAATCATAAACTGAAATTTGGAAGGGGTCTACAGATAGGTAACCAAGTCCAACTTCCTCATTTTATGAATAAGGAAACTGAGGCCCCAAGTGATTTTTTTTTAGGTTCATACAGCTAATAAATGATTAAGGTGGGAGACAAATCTAGGTCTTCCTAATTCTGGCTGTCTTGTCCAATTAGCTCCCATTATTAATTTCTAGAAACTTCCCCATTCACTTTCCTTGCCCTCCCTACATCTCCTCACTGCACCTACAGGTATAATTGTTCAGGTAACTCTCCTGGAACATTTAAAATCATCCTTCTGATAGAGCCATTTTTTCTTCCCTTTGATCTCCGTATCTCAGCTCCCAAGTTATCTGTCCTCTCAAACTTAGATAACTATCAGAACATTGTCCAATAATATCTTTTAATAGTTTTAAACTTTTAAAAAGTTTTTAACACCTTTAAAAACTACCAATCCATTTTTCTTCTCATTGATATGAAAGCAACACTTGGACCTATTTGTGGTTAGAATTAGATAAAGAATGGTTTGACTTTTTTTCTTTTTGTTTTCATGTTTTAAAATATTTTTACACTATTTCCCAATAAGCTTCTTCTCTTATAATAAGTTACCTACTAATCAATGAAAAATAATTACACAGAGCAAACCAAATGATTCTGACTGCCTATGTAAGACTCCACAATCATAATTTTGCACTTTTCTTCCAAAAGGAGGAAAATATATTTCATCCCTGGCTCTCTGGAATCAATAGCAAACATTGCCTGTAATCTAAATTCTGGTATTTTTTATTGTTGTTTTCGTTCATCTGCAGTATCATAGTCATTGGGAATATTGTTCTGCCACTGCTTTCTTTGTTCTTTTTCAGTATATGCAGGTCTTCCTTTGCCCTCATGCCATCCCACAGATGGCACAGAGCACTAAAAAAGAGTGCTAGACTGGGAGTCAGAGGAACTGGTTTCAAATTCTAGCTCTACTATTTGTTATCTGGATGACTTACCTTTCTCTGAGCTGCAGTTTCTTCAACTATAAAGTAGAAGGATTGAATCGAGTGACCTTCAATTTCCCATCCAGCTCTTAATCTAAGAACTTGTGATCATTTCTTATGGCACAGCAGTATTTTATTACATTCATAATGTAAAAGGCAACATATTTTAGTGGATAGGGAGTTAGCCTCTGGAGCCAGGAAGACCATCCTTTAATTCCTGCCTTTGACACTTCCTGGCTATGGGATCTGGAACCAGTCACTCAATCTCTCATTGCTGCAGGAAGCTCTCAAAAATTATAAGTTTCAGGAAGGTGCTAACTACTTTAATAAAGTGGAACTTCTCAAACTTTTTGGTCTCAGGACTTCTTTAGACTCTTAAAAATTAAAGAGCTTTTGTTTATATGATCTATCAATCGACATTTATTGGATTTTAGTTTCCTCATCTGATACATTTTTATCATTTAACTATTTATTATCAATAAATTTTAAATATATTTATTTATTCATTAAAATAATAAATCAAATATTTGTAGTTTTGAGGTTTTCTTAACAAAAATACTGAAGTGATTTGCCCTTTTCTCATTTTACAGATGAGAAACTGAAGCAAATAGGATTTAAGTGACTTGCCTTGCATCACACAGCTAATAAGCATCTTCATTTTTTACAGCGCAATAGTATTCCATTACATTCACATGCTCGTTGTTGTTTGGTCCTCTCTGACTCATTGTGAACCTATTTGGGATTTTCTTGGCAAAGATACTAGAATGGTTTGCCATTTACTGCTCCAGCTCAGTTTGTCAATGAGGAACTGAAGCAAAATTAAGTGACCTGGCCGGCATCACACAACTAGTAAATGTGTGAGGCTGACTTTAAACTCAGATTTTCCTGATTCCATGTCTGGTACTCTATCCTCTGCACCCCTAACTGCTTCCTAGCCTAAACTTATATTATACAATTTCTCAATCACCTATTTTGTTTCTGGTTGTATTTGTTTTATTTATTTTTTCTTTTCTTTTCTGTCACAAAACTCAATGTAGTCTCTTTTCCAACAACCTCTTGATTTTAAGAAGTCATTTGAATGTAGTTCTTGCTAATTATATTATGAAAATTATATTTAATAATTTTAATAAATTATTTAATTTAATAATACTTTTAATAAAAATTATATTACTAAAAATTATGCATCCTTGGGAGTCAGTCGTATGTGGTAGGAAGAGAGTAGTGCTCAGGGAGTAGCATTTGGGAAAGGTGAGAAGCAACAAAGACATTTAAAAAAAACCTTCCTTCTCTCAAGAAGCTCAGGCTTATGGAAGGAAGATTGTATGCACATCAATAAGTATATGCAAAATAAACATGGGATCATTTGGGGAAAGAGGGAATTAGCGTATGGGGGTATTAGGAAGTTTCAGGTAAAAGATGGTGCTCAAGCTCAGTTTCTGAGAAGAATTCTGTGAATTAGAGATGAGGAAGAAATACATTCCAAACATGGGGGGACAATTAATAAAAATTTCAGAATCAGAAAAAGGAGATGAAATGCTATGTGAAGAACAGCCAGAAAGTCAGTTTAACTATATAATAGAGGCTTCCAGGGAGTGGGACCCAAAGCAAGGGAGCAAGAACATTGGTGCTGTGAATAGAAGCTAGGAAGGAAATATCCCCTTCTAAATACTGAGACTCTGGGAAAAAATCTCAGTCACTCTGCCTTAGTTAACAGCTCTATTGTGATCCTGAAGTCCTCTATGTAAAGCATATAACTTAATCTTCTAAATAATCTTGGAAGTTGGGAATTTCAAATATTATTATTCCCTGTTTTACAGATAAAGATCAGAGAGTTCTAATAATTTACCTAAGGTTACACAGCTAACTATTTAGGAACTGACCTAGATCCTCTAACTGTAATGGTGTGCTGATAAATAAGTTTAACAACTGGCTGTTGAAAAAAAAATAGGACTACTAACACACTTTAAAGTTGAATCTACATTCATAATACTTCCTACTGCATTTTTTAAGTCTGGACAATGCATAAAAAGCAATAAATGAAGCACATTTCATCACAGAAGAGATTTTCTCTTTCTAACTCAATTTATTTCCAAAATCTTTTTTTTTTTTTTTTTTTTTTGCTTAGCCCTTTGCTGTTAGTCTTGGCTCTCTCTTGGAAAAGCTGAAATTTGAACTGCTCCCAGGTATCCTAGTTAAAATTCATTGGAGAACTAGCATGAAGAGTACCAACAAAAGTTTGACTGTTGATTGCATTGCTCCGGTCACGGGTAGTAGACACGTAGGTTCCCAGTACTCATAATTTCCAAGATCACAGTGAAATTAAAATTTGTGGTAGGTTGAAGGGAAAATGTTTCCATTCACAAGGAATTCACAAACATTATTAACACCCTGTGATCTGGCAGAGTTAATCCAGGTGGTAAACTGCCAGATGTGGAGAATATAAATGTGGACTTGCAATTTCTGTTTTCTTGAGGTGAGGAACTCCATTCAATGGAAAGAATGTTGCCCTTGGGAATCAGACATGCATTGGAGACAGAGAGTATAAGCTCTCAAGAACCAACTGTTAAATTTTGAGTATGATTCTTGATATCTCAGAAATTAGCAAGTCTTATAACTTAAGGCTTGATTTATTTTATTTTTGTTCATTGTCTATATGTAAGAAAGTGCTAGGAACAATATTATTAATGCAGATTAAACTTAAAAGTGTGTCAGTACTTTTTTTTTGAGACCTAGTTTTTTATTAGTACATCTTTAGAATCAGAGCACCTACGTGAGAGCTTTGTTCTGTTTTTTAATAGTTGTGTGACTTTGGAGAAACTGTTGAAATTCTGATCTTTATCTGCAAAATGGGAATAATAATATTTGTAATTCCCCACCTAATAGGGTTATTGAGAAGATTAAATGATATAGTATATGTAGGGGACTGACTGTAGATTCATGGGATTTAGAACTATAAGAATATAAAGAGTCTTTCTACTGTAACTACAATATTTTTCAAATAAAAAAACTGAAATGCAAAAAGATTGTGACATGCCAAAGATAACAAAGCTAGTAGGTGGTGCAATCCTACCTACCCACACACAGGAGAGTGGGTGAATCTTGGAATTAGAAGACCTGAATTCAAATGATAGTTCAGACTCTTAGTAATTGTGTGACCCTGGGCAAGTCTTTAATTTCTCTCAAAGATAAGTGCAGCATACTCATTAGAGTTAGAAGACCTCACTGAGCACCCAGTTCAGTCCCTACATTTTGTAGATGAAAAATCAGAGTGTCAGAGAAGAAGAAAGTGAACAGTGACTAGTGTCACACAATTGATTAGTGATATGGCTTAAATAAGAATTCAGTTCCCTTATTTATAAAATGAGGAGAATAATAGTACCTATTTCACAAAATTGTTGGGATCAAATCAGATCACTTATGTATGGTGCTTTGCAAACTTTAAGGCACTATATAAAGGCTAGCTATTACTTTTTGTTAATTAAAGAAAGACTCCCAGATTTAGAGATTCAGATTCTGGAGTTAGAAGAATTGAGTCTGAATCTCAGATCTGACACCATCTGAGTGACAGTCATTTAACTTTCTGGGCTTCAGTTACTTCATATGTAAAATTCAGGGATTGAACTAGACAGCTTTTATGATCCCTTCTACCTCTTAATCTATTATCCTGTGATACTGAGTATGAGCACTGAGTTTCAAAACCAAAGTCTATGATTCCATATCCATGCCTTTTTCTGCAAAGCTTTGAAAACTTTGAAGCACTATAAAAGTGTAAATTATTGTTGCTTTTGCTGCTGTTACAATGATATTAAACATTAGAGAAAATGAAAAGCTTTCCCTACCAGCCTCTTTCTGCCATTCTGACTGCTTCCTTCTGTGCTAGCCCATGTTGGAACTGTAATCCATCTCAAAATTCAAGAGAAGGCCAATAACAAGTAATTAAGCATACAGTTTCCAGGATAGCAGAGCATAGATCAATAGTGCAATCCATAAGCATTTATTAAACACCAAGAATGGAGCTTAATTCTAGAGATGCAAATACAAAATTAATATAGTCTCTGAGATCAAAGAGCTTACATTTTAATAAGGGAAACAATACACACACACGTTGGATATGCAGAAAACTATGTAATACATATACAGTAGGTACATACATGTATATATACTTGTATATGGCTACTTGTACATGTGTATCTATATGAATAGATGTACATATATGTAAATAAGTAGTAAATAAATACAAGGGAGTTGAGTACAAAGTAATTTGGGAGGGAGGGCACTAGCATTTGAGGAGACTACAAAGGTTTTGTTTAGGAGATAATGCTTAACTTGTTTCTTGAAGAGAGTAAGATACTCTGAGAAAAGAAAGGTGAGGAAAGAATAAACTCCATTCATGGAGGAGAGTGTGATATGGAATGCTGGAGAGAAGAATAGTAAGAGGACTGTTTTAGATGGATCTCAAGCACAAGAAGGGGAGGAGTGTCTAATAAAGCTGGAAAGATATACTAGAGCTAATTTGCAATTAGCTTTAAAAGCCAAACAAAAGGGTTGAAGGTATGCTAGATCCAGTTGAAATCATTTCAGAAAATGTTATAATAATATTTTTATTTATATATATATATACATATATATATAATTAGTATAGATTAAACTTAAAAGTACATTATGAATATGCTTCCTTCCCCCCTTCCCCGGAGAGCTGGGTGTTAATCATTTATGAATACATCTCTTAGAGGAGTTTCTGTTTTAACCTAGAAACAATAGTAATGTATATGTAATGTATATGTTTTTTAAATATCCTGTGCCAGATCTAATGTAGTCTGAGGAGACTGGATATTACAGATATGCACTTCCATGAATTAACTGACCATGTCTTTCAAAGTTTCAGCTCTGATCTTTTCATCAGAAGAGCTTGGAAGTCCTCTATTTCTTTAAAAATCCATTTTCTCCCTATAGGATTATACTTAGTTTTGCTGAGTGAATTATTGCTTATAAAGTTTTTGTTTCTTTATAGTAGTGGCTACCAAATCTTGTATGATACTGACTATGGTTCCTCTATACTTAAGTCTCTTCTTTTTGGTTGCTTGTTGTCTTTTTTTTTTTTCCTTTTGACCTAGCAGCTCTAGATTTTGACCATGACATTCCTCTGAGTTTTTATTTTGAGATTTCTTTCAGGAAGTGATCAGTAGCTTTTTTTTCTTTCTTTCAATTTTCACTTTGTCCTTTGCTTCTAAAAGATGTGGACTTTTAAAATGACTTATAAAAATGTGATATCCAGTCTCTTTTGGGAGGTTACATTTTTAGTAGTTCAATGATTCTTACATCATTTCTCAACCAATATTCTGAGCTGGCTTTTTTTTTCTTTGCTATGAGATACCTAATCTTACTTTATTTATTTTGGGTATTTTCACTTTGTTTTTTTTTTTTTTACATTTCTTTTGTATGTAGGAAGTAAATACCCATCCCACATCTGATTTAGATTTTATATTGAATATTGTTCAATTTTTCCTTTTGAGGGAACTTTGGCATGAGCTCAAAAATAAGCTCTACTTAAATCATCCATGAAGAATGTGAGAAAAAAAGGAACTCAACTCCTCTCGTTATAGGCCTGAACCCAGTCTGATCTCCAGTGGTGACATACTTGGATCTAAAATATATGACTCCTTTGGTGGAGAGGTAATAGGCACAGTAGGTTAGAATCCTCTTGGACTCAGTAGCACTACTTATTGGGGATTTTGTTGTTGTTGTTGTTCATGAGGCAATTGGGATTAAGTGACTTGCTTAGGATCAGACAGCTAGGAAGCATTGTGTCTGAGGTTGAATCTAAACTCAGGTCCTCCTGACCAGGGTGGGTGCTCTATCCACTTCACTATCTGACTGCCCCAGCACTACTCATTGTTAGACAAGTTTGTGCCAATATAGTAGTGGAAAGAAAGCTAGATTAGTTAGGAGGAGAACCTGAATTCTACTTTAAGTCATATCACTAATCAGTTATGTGACACTGATCACCGTTCACCCTTTTCCTCTCTGACGCTCTGATTTCTCATCTGCAAAATGCAGGGACTGGACTAGGTCCTCTTGAGAAACCTTCCAGATCTAATGAGTACTCTGCACTTATCTGTGACACTTATACATCCCATTTCAGCACTACTTCCCTCTTTTTAAGCATCACATCCTCCTCCAGGAATTCATTATCTTTCTATTGCCCAGAAACCCCATACTGATGCACCCTAACTGAGCTTGTCTCTAACTTCCCACCCTCACTCTACCAGATTCCTGCTCTGGATTTTTCCTATTCTATAGCTGTCTTCTAAATGTATCTGGATTACATATATGTTCCATTCTCCCCAGCTGTGTTCAGTGATAAGCTAATCTGATCAACTAATTTAATTAAGATGTTGTAGGATGATAGTGGCTTTCAGAACAAAATTTTCATTTGAAGTAGATTTTAAATTACAAAAATGATTCTAGTGAAAGAAATTTTAGGTCCCGAAATCAGTGCCATTGGACAGAAAGGATCTGAGAGTGCTTGCATCACAGTATCACAATAGACTGTGATTCTATAAGGTCTGTCCATTGTGAATTCCCTATCAGTCTCATTTCCTTTGCTCTTCTTAGGCATGACCCCCTGAAGAACAAATTCACAAGTATTGCTTCTTCCTATCTCTTCTGTCATTGATCTTGAGAAAAAAATGATTCCAATCCCAGTTCTCAAACCTTAGAACTCCATTTTACAGCTTTGAGTCTAGAGAAAAGTCCATTTTAGAAATTCTTCAGAAAATCCTATTGCCCTTTGTATTTCATGTCTAAAATTAAATTCATTCTCTTCCTTTCTCATCTGATTGGACGGCTAGAGGGTGGAGCACTAAACTCCCCAAACTTTCCTTTTTGGAGGGCAGAGATTTGAACTTTCCAATTCACTCTCTACTTTCCATCTACAGCTCTGCTTGATTTAAACTCCAAAGTGCCCTTCCCTCCCATCCAGTCTCACTGGTACTTTTTGGCTTCCTCTTGAGCTTTATCTTCCCCCATTTGGTTAGCTCCTTGAGGATAGAAACTTTCTTTTACTTATTTGTATCCTCAGCACTTAGTTCAGTATCTGGCACATAGGAGGTATTTAATAAATATTCATCGAATTGAATCAATCCCTAGTCACTCTTCCTGATTTCCATATATACATTAAATATATCATTATTCTCCTTATAATCAAAGGAGGCATCTTTGCTCCCTCCCTCTCCTTCTTCTTATCCAGTGCTCATTCATAAAGTTGCTAATTGTCCCTTCATAAGATAATTAACATCCAGTCTATCCCTTCTCTTTTCAAAGAAATCATTCTAATCTTGACTCTTTTTCCTTTGTGGCTTTAGAAAGTGGGACCAATTTGAAAATTTTCCAAGAGTGGGATGGGAAGAAGGTTGGTTATCCTTTCTCTCTTTCAGCCATAATGGCCACAAGCACATCGATACATCTTTCTTTATGTTTTTATTCTTTCCTGATGTTAAAATAATGCATATTAAAATAGGGAAGTGTCCACGTGTCTAAATAAGGTTGAAAGGAACAGAAATACCTTGATAGTTGTCATCAGTGGTAGGAGTTGAATGGCAGCACTAGTGGCAATGTCTATTGGAGTGACAGTGGCTGATGGTAGAAGTATCTTCATTGGAACTGAAAAACACAATAAAGATAAATGGACATGAGGCAATGGAAAGGAACCTTCTGGGAGCATGACCTCCTCAGAGCAGAGAGGAATGCATGTTATGGATTCTAGAAAGTCACTGACCTTTGGCATTCATCAAAGAGCTATACCTAAGGGCCACTTCCTGAGGATTCTTCAAAAGGAAAAAAAAAAGAATTTTAATGCATGATTTGTGAGCTATCCTTTTGCTACATGTGATCTCTAAATGCATACTTCACTATTATGCTGTGTTTGTTCCCATGGACTCTCCTCCCACAGACCCTATATTTATTTGTGGGGAGAGTGCCTTTGGGTGGGTGGGGAGAAATGTGATTTTGTACCAACTGTTGTTTCTATGCCTTCTTTGTAACTAACTTTTCTAAAATCTAGTTGAGGTTATTGGCTGATGGTTGATGGAAGGTTTAGTTGTGGGAATTCAGAAGCTAAAGGGCTAGTAACATATCCCCTCAAAATGATACCTAGAGCAAGAACAGTGATTTCCCTTTTGGGAACCCTACCCCCACATCAGGGGACTTTGTCAGGATCATATCTTTTATCTCACTTAAGTCTCACAACAACCCTGTTAATGAACAAATACTAGTGTTAATGAAGCAAGTATAAATGTTAGTGTCCCAATTTTTCAGGTGATGAAATCAATTTGCTCATTATCACATAGCAAGGGTGGGATTTGAACCCTTCTTCCTTACTCATTATCAGAGACCTAGGCATTGAATTATTCCTTGCAGATTAAAGCACACAGTAGTCTGTTAAGTAAATGTGATGTCAAATAAATGAATGAACAATTATAGGAGGAAGTATCTTTCAATTCTTTCCCAGAATTTCAGTCCATCCCATTTCTCTGAATAATTTCAAACCCTCTTCATTCATTCCCATGTTTTCCTTTTGCTTATCTTTCTCACCTGTGGCTGATTGAATTTGGCTGCTCATTCCTTCTTGACTGAGTGACCTCATTTTGTTGGTAGGGCAGAGCTCTCAGGGATCAAAGCTTTGGGGGCAGCTCAATGCCCTATTTTCTGCTTAGTGATCTTGGTGTGTAGGAAGCCAGGAAAATGGGGCCAGAGAAGTAATAAGAGAAGCAGCAGGAAACTAAACTGCTCCTTTCCCTACCTCTGCCACTGTGCTAGTAGCAAGAGAAAAAGAGGAAGAAAAATAGATAAGAAAGAATCTTTCCAGTTGTGATGGTTTCTCACAGGTAGAACTGGAGGATTTGAAGAGAAGATAGTACTCAGTGGACTATAGTGGATAATATTAGGGCACGGAAAGAGTATAGGACTTGGGAGTCAGAATCTGGATTCAAATCCTGATGCTGACACTTAATTAGCTGTGCCACCTTTGATAAGTCACCTAAATGACCCTCAACCTCTTCATTTATTCAATAGTAATAACATGTGTTGTACCTATTTCATGGGAATTCTTTTGAGGAAAGAATAAATGTGAGTTATTATTAACCATCCTGCCAAGAGGTAGAAGATGTACTAAGCCAGTTGTTTCCAAAATAGAATACATATATCTCAGTACCATGTATGATGATATAAGAGATGAAAGAAAAAAATTAAAGCTTCAGGTTTTATTTACTTTTAATCTAACATTTCAAAGAGACATTATTTTATTAATATTTACTATGTAGATGGACACTGACTCTCCTTCACTGGTCTTCACTTGGTCTTATGTCATATGGTTATATGTCATACTAATATTCCCAGTAGCTGTAAAAATTGGAGAAAGTAGAAGGTAACACCACGATTTCTTGATAATTTGTATGGGATCTGAGCATTCTTAGAAGCTGAGGCATCTCTGGGATATGAAGAGAAAGAATTTTGAGCTATTATTTGTTTATAATGACTATTTTGAGTCATTCTGAGCTATTTGTTGCCTCTCTCACCAACAATATGGACCTTAATATATGACTTAGCATTTCTGGGGAAAGTGACATACTTTTCTAATTTGCTTTATTATTTATTACTCCTATTTAGCACCCCCTCCCCCAAACAGGCTCATAGCTATAATAATAATTAATTATGAAGATAGTAGTTGGCAGTAGCTCTTTGAGGTTTGCAAATATACATGTATATTATATAGTTTTTATACTTTGTATGTATAATATCACATATATAAAATGGGGGCAATAATAAACCTTAGCGTATGACTTGCATCTTCACATCCAGACAAATTAAGTTTTATTATCATGCCCATTTTATTTTATTTTTTAAATAATTATAATTTTTTATTGACAGAACCCATGCCAGGGTAATTTTTTACAACATTATACCTTGCACTCACTTCTGTTCCAATTTTTCCTCTCCCTCCCTCCATCCCCTCTCCCAGATGGCAAACAGTCCTATACATGTTAAATATGTCACAATATTGCCTAGATACAATATATGTGTGCAGAACTGAACAGTTCTCTTGTTGCACAGGAAGAATTGGATTCAGAACATAAAAATAACCCGGGAAGAAAAACAAAAATACAGACAGTTTACATTCATTTCCCAGTGTTCTTTCTTTGGGTGTAGCTACTTCTGTCCATCACTGATCAATTGAAACTGAGTTTGTCAAAGAAATCCACTTCCATCAGAATACATCCTTATATAGTATCGTTGTTGAAATATATAATGATCTCCTGGTTCTGCTCATTTCACTCAGCATTAGTTGATGTAAGTCTCTCCAAGCCTCTCTGAATTCATCCTGCTGGTCATTTCTTACAGAACAATAATATTCCATAACATTCATATACCACAATTTACCCAGCCATTCTTCAATTGATGGGCATCCATTCATTTTCCAGTTTCTAGCCACTACAAATAGGGCTGCTACAAACATTTTGGCACATACAGGTCCCTTTCCCTTTTTTAGTATCTCTTTGGGGTATAAGCCCAGTAGTAACACTGCTGGATCAAAGAGTATGCACAGTTTGATAACTTTTGGGCCATAATTCCAGATTGCTCTCCAGAATGGTCGGATTCATTCACAACTCCACCAACAATGCATTAGTGTCCAGTTTTCCCGCATCCCCTCCAACATTCATCATTATTTTTTCCTGTCATCTTACCCAATCTGACAGGTGTGTAGTGGTATCTCAGAGTTGTCTTAATTTGCATTTCTCTGATCAATAGTGATTTGGAATACTCTTTCATATGAGTGGAAATAGTTTCAATTTCATCATCTGAAAATTTCTGTTCATATTCTTTGACCATTTATCAATTGGAGAATGTCATGCCCATTTTACAGATGAGAAAATAGGTTGAAAAAAGTCATTTGACTTGCCCTGGAGTCAAACAACTAGTTCCCAAGATGGAATTTAAACTCAGGTCTTCATGTCCCTATTTTTAGCCAAGGGATATAAATCCACTCTGCCACCTACTTGTCTACAAAAATGATTCTGGATTGGTCAGGAAATGGGAAATCTGAGATTTTTCCTCTCTTTATTCTATCTCACATATTCTCTTCCCAGACTTGGAGGCTTCATTCTGGTAAATGGGAAACAGAGAACACCTTCTCTTTTTTTTTTACCATTTGTGATTTTGGTTTATAGACAAGCCTATCTATGAGCAAGAGAACGTATGAAATGAATTCCCAAATCCCAACCCAAAGCATGTAAGAATCGTGTCTTTGTAAGTAACATCAAAGTCAAAACTGGTTGAGCCTTTGACTCAAAGCTCTGGACTAATAAAAAGTTTGCCAGCAACTCAGCCTATAGTTATTGTCCCTCATAAATCTTGTCCTGAGGGTTCAGGATACAGGCTGCTGGAAAAATGGGAAAGGAATATTAGAACTTGGTGGGGTTTAGCTTCTGAGTGTCTCAGGTCCTTTCAGAGTCTGCTATCCACTGAGGATTTTTATTTAGACAAGTCTTGGAGATTTTCAGGAGATATATAATGCCCATTACCCTCATTGCTAGTCTGTCTCACACAAGCTACCTGCCTGGAGCTCCTTGTCTGTGAAACTGTCTCAGGATTTGGCTTGAAACTGGAAGAGCAGGGCATAAAGCCCAGAGCTCTGTTATAGCACATTATTTGAGTTACCCAGCCCTAGGGGCCAAGGGTTGGGGAGTTTATAGGATGAGAACTTAAAGCTGAACAACTCTTTTGACCCAAATCTGAAATCTTTTCCAATCTGCTCCCTACAATCTGGCTAGAGATGTGAATAAACTTGGGGAGAAAATACAAACACAATAGAAAAATTCTGAAAATAATTCTCAATTCCTTGATCCTCCACTTTTTAGCCTCTGAAATTTCCACCCCCCACTAACATTTAGGTTGGCATAGATTTAAGGGAAATGACCATATCAGGATCTTGTCTTTTTTGCCTTCTCCCTTATGTGATTTCATCTCCCTTTTGCTCCCCCAGCCAGTGTATCCCTGATTTTTTCCCATTTAAAAAAAATAAGCTTTCAGGTTTGAATCTATGCCAGCATGCTAATATTATGAGCCAACTGAATTATCCATACTATAATTTTGTTTTGCTCTTGACTTTTCCATCAGTAAAGGGCACTAAAAATGTCTTGTGTATATTTCTATTCCCCTGACTCAGCCTTCACCCCATTCCTATTTTTAAAAACAACAAACAACATTTTCCCAACGCTTCAAACTTTCTTTAACTTATGTGTCTCTAAGTCTGGCTTTAAAGGCCAGTTGAAAAAAAGGCAAGCTGGTTGGAGCAGTGGAAAATCCCACAGAAAGAAGGTAGAAAGCCCTGATAAAACTCTCCTAACCTATAAGGTTTCCCTTTCCACCAAGATCTAGGTGATTTAGCTTAGAGGGAAATGTCCATCACTGGAATCTGTCCTTTCTGCTTATTCTCTTGGGTGTCATCCTCCACCTTTTTTTTTTCTCTTCCTGAGATGAAGCTCTATCAAGAGGTTTTGATGTCATTTCTGGTTGTGCTGAAAAAGGCAGAGGGCTCTTTAACATTCTGTTTTGAAGGAAATTGAGCAGTGGTGTTGACATTTGGACAAAGCTTCTTTTCTAAACCTTAAATACTTTGCAGCTCTCATCTCCATGGTACTGTTTGTTAGCCACATTTTTATTTGTGATATGAAGAGCTATGTCATTTTCAAAAAGGATATGAAGAAAGGAAGAAAATGGAGAAGAAAAAAGGAGGCTTCCATTAGAGTTCCAGCCAATTTATGAAGGCACCCTGGTCAATCTTGGAAATAGGCACTTGGCCACTTACAGAGGACAAGTAGGAATGTATCCTCAGGGAGCAGGAAAGAGTGATGTCACTTGTCTTTTCATCAGCTACTTTGCATCATTCAGTTACTGCTATAGTTAGAAATTCCTTATTAGCTTTTGGGCTTTTGAAAACGTGATACACAGACCTCATAATAGTGTGTTTTCCAGTTATCTGGACTAGTGTCCTAACAGTGTGACATTGTGGATAGGATACTGGATCCAGGAAAATCTGGACAAAGCTAATAAGTAGCTGTGATACTATGAGCAAATCACTTAACATCTGAGTCTTACTATCTCATCTATAAAATTGTGACAATATTTCCTATGGCTATCTCACAGAACTGCAAAGCTCATACTTTGCAAAACTTAAAGCAGTATGTAAACTTCAACTCTTCTTCTTGTCCTCTTACTAGACTATGGATCCATAGGAACAGATCTTGTATTATCTATATTTTGTATCTCTTCCAAGTTTTTTGTTTATTGCTTGGCACATAGTGGATACTTAGTATTTGGTAAATGGATATTTAAAGAGATAAGGAAGCTTTGTAGTAATCTGAATGAAGCTTAGGAAACAACAAATTTATTGTTGATATATATGCATTTTTTTTTAAAAAGTGTGAAATATGGATGGAGACTGATAACCATGTCTTTTTTTCTTGGCCCAGATGCATTTGCATGTCTTACAAATATCTTGGGAGTCTTATCATCACAACCCTGTGAGTTTTGGTATTTGGGGGGTGGGAGAGTCAACAAAATGGCTTTTGCTTATATAGACATAATCAGAATTTTAACAGCACTTAGGAGTTTTGTGGCCCCAAATAAAATAATTGTCTGGGAACAAGAATTTCACATAAACAAAAGGAAAAAATGGTTAAAATAATAGACAATCTTAAACTGAGACATTCTGTTAGCTTTTAATGATTGATATTTATATAATCCTTTAAGGTCTACAAAGTTTTTGACATTCTTTGCATTTTAATTTCATAAAAATCATGTGGGCTGCTTGCCTGGGTATGGTGGCTTATAACTGTTAGTTTTGCATTAAAAGAGTTACAGTTCTTTCTGTCAGTGAGAGGCTTTCTAGGTACCACACTGCAGGATATGGTAGGAAAAAGGATCAGGTAGCACCAGTGACGCTAAATAACCCCTAAGATGCTAAACGTTGCAAGCACAGAAGATGGTAACAGAAAGCACTTTAGCAACCATGAAATTAGTAGAGATACCCAAAAGAAATGACAGGACACAGAAATGTTTGCTCATTACACATGTCTCCGTATGGGTGTTCTCCCTCTCTCTCTCTCTCTTTCTCTTCGCCCCCCTATCCTTTTGTCTATCTGTCTCTCTTTCTTTCTTTCTCTCTCTGTTTCCCTATATACATACATACATACATACATTATGTATATATATATATATATATATATGCACATGTATATATGCTCTTGCCACAGGTATTCCCTATGTATAATGTACACATGTATTACTTTATTTACACATCCCTATATCAGATATTCTCTTCATGTGTGCTATCCCCATTGGTGGTTTGATAAGCTATAAGAAAATGTACACATGGTTATATGATTTTTTTTCTTTTGACTATTGTTTAATTAAATATCTTTGCTTTGAACTAATATACCCTGGATGACTGATAAAAGTAAGCATATTAGTAGCAGCTTATGAGTTATGATTTTGAACAGGTTTTGACTCACAGAATGCCTTGAACTTATTGTGACCTTCTGGAGCTCACATGAAAAGGGGGATTCAGATGCCATAAACAAATGTATATTGATGACAATGTTTTACATAATTGCACTTGTATAACTTATATCAGATTGCTTATTGTTATAGGAAGAGGGAGAGAAAGATAGAAAGAATACAATTTTGAACTTAAAACTAAAAGAAATTGTTTAAAAAATTTTACATATAAATGGGGAAAACAAAATATTATTTTTAAAAGCCCAAGTGTCTCCCAAAAGAGACAGAAATTAGCAATAGAAATATTAGAAAAAATGAAGAAGCTCTTAACAAGAAGTCACTGCTTCTCTTCCTTAGTTATCTTTTGGCCTTCGATTTCCTCTGTTTTCTTTTGGATGCTACCAGGTACTAGGAGTAGAGGAATTAAGGATCAGGATGGGACAAGCTTAACAATAAAGAAAAAGATTTTTGGAATTAGTAAGTTTTTTACCTTAATTCATAAAAGTGCTGCAATGTGCTATGTATAAAGTCAGCAGAAAAAAGGAGAAAGGAAGGAAGAAAAGACAATCATGACATAAAATCATCAATTTTCAGACTTCTATTTCCATAATTTTTGGTTTCTCATTAGATTTTTCTTTGGTCCAAGGTCCAATGACTTCCAATTTTCCCTTTCCAAACTGTGTTTGACCTAATTATCCATAAAGGGATAATAAAATGGACAAAGAATGTCAATTATCCAGATATGTAATTGGATGAGTGACCAATAAAACTCATCTTTTGGGAAATTGCATAGTTCTTTTAATGATCCCAAACTTCTTCTGAGAGTAAAAGCCCATTTTTTGAACACTATTGAGGATGTTCTAGTAATCTGAGAATCATGGAACATTATAATCTCTGACAAATCAATGGTAAGAATTACCCAAAGAGAAATGAAGAGGTATCTGGTGGAAGCGAACAGGTTGCAAAACCTTATAAATGAAGACTCACACAAGAAAGATATAAAGGATAGTCATCACAGCAATCGATGACTAGAAAAAAGATGGGCCAGTCTTATCAGGAAGGAGAATCAACTGATGGATGCTATTTCATTGATTCCTATGTATATGTTAAGAGAACATTTGTCATATTGGATGGACCCACTGTGGAGGATTTATAGGACAACATGGGCAGGAGTTGTACCAGATTGGCAGACATGGATGAATTGTGTTCTGGGAGCACCCTCACTGATGAGATCATACATCCTTTGGAGCACCAGAGTAAATTTGTTCTTATTGAGATGGAAATGACTGATGAGGTTTAATGTGTTACCTCTCCCAAGGGGATGTGCATTTTAATGAGACATGGTCTTATTTTGTTGACTCTAAATGAAGCTTTAATTATGAAATTTTTGGCATCAGTAGACTGGATGGGAGAGAGAATATGGTTGGGCTGGTAGGAGGCAGAGGTTGAATAACTTCTACATGTCCCTGAAGTTACATCATGCATGCAGAAGCATATTCTGTGGAGAGAGAGCATTTTGAAAACATAATCCTCCCCTTATCCTATCCTTGCTCTTTTTTTCCCTCTCATCTCGCCCAAATCTCTGATAATGTCATCCCAATAACATTTTGTGGAAACTGGCATCTGAGTCCCTGCTGATTCCGTGATTACATTTCAATAGACAGGTGTGTGTCTTGTTTAGTCACATTAAAAATAAATCATTTGCCCACACACAGTTGAGGTACCAATCTGTTTTCTTACTTTGCTTTCTAGGAACAGATACCTTAAATAGGGAATCTTGGCCAAAAGAGGTAGAAAGGGCAGGGAAAAGAACTTAATAAATTTTTTTAATTAATTAAAAATGGTTCTGTTAAACTTAACTGTCCCTCAAATTAAGAGAATATCAAATTATAGCATGGGCTTGATAAACATTTAAACTATTTTTTAAAATTTATGGAATATAGTAGAAAGAGAAATAAATTGAGAATATAAAGACCTGAGTTATCATATTCAATCTACTCCAAACACCTTACTTGCCTGGGCCACATTTTCTTCATATTATAAGGGTTAGATATGTTTAAGGTCCCTCCTAACTCTAAAATTTCAATGATTTTCACAGTTCAAGTTGGAACCCAAAATATGTTAGAACTAGAAGAAATGTTAAAGATCATTTGAGATACCTTCTCCCCTCTATTATATAGGTAAAAAATCCAAGGTCCTCAGAAATGAAGTCCTTGTTTGAAGTCACATAGTGGTTGAACTAAGATTATAATTCAGATTTCCTGGCTCCTAGCCCAGTGTTCTTGAACTAAACCAAGGCTTCAAGTATTCCAGGGTGTGTGTGTGTGTGTGTGTGTGTGTGTGTGTGTGTGTGTATGTCTGTACATGTATTTCTCTCTGTGTGTGTATATGTCCTCTCTATCCCATTGAATGATGGCTTGGAATCAGAAAATCCTGGATTCAGGAACTACCTTTTTCTATTTAATCCTGGCTAAGACACTTAACCTCTTCCTGTTCTCTAAGAACATTATTTGCAGAGAAAATGCTAACCTGCATTGAGGGAGTTTCCTCAGCTAATAACCCCCATACACCAATGAGCATCTAGATGCAGTCCTTCTCTTCCATGTAATAAGCAGGACTGCAAAGAAGCATTGTATTTGGAATTAAACTATTAGGATAGAATACCAGCTCAAATACTACCTATGTCTTTGTACTCATTGCTTTTCCTCTCTGGGCCTCCATTCTCTCATCTGTAAAATGAGGGAGTGAGATTGAGGCAGTGAGACTAAATGATTTCTAAAATCCTTCTAACTCTAAATCTTATAACCTAGAATCTACTTCAATTCATTCCACAAATCTTTTAATAGGGTCATAGATTTGAAACTGAAAGAACATTGGAAGGCCATTAAAATTCAACTCCTTTATTTTTAGATTGTTTCTTTTCCTTTAGAACATAAACTCATTGTAAGCAGGAATTGATTCATTCTATATTTTGAGATGTTATTTAAAGCCATCTTGACTCTTAGTCCTTTCTCAATTCCCTGCACCAGAGATATCAAACTCAATGTTGACAAAATCCCTTTAGATAGTCCCCAATCAAATTAAAATGTAATTGGGAAATGTTTATTTAAAATAAATAAAAATAGAATAGACCACAGCTAATGTTAATCTATGATTTCCTAAGACAATATGTAGCCTTCAGGCATCTGTTTCTATGAGTTTGATCCCACTGTAGTAAATAAGTCTCCATTTTTTTCTTTCTCTCCATTTATTGAGATCCTGAGTTATCAACAATCACATTATAATCACTACATCACTAATCACTAATCACACTAAATAATAATAATAAATAATAAAATAAATAAATAATCATACTAGATCATTAATAATTAGAAAAATGCAAATTTAATGAAATCTTGATCTTCTCCTTCATACCTACCAGATTGGCAAAGATGACAAAAGAGGAAAATGACAAATGGTGTAGGGGCGGTAGGAAGACAGATGCACTGTTGTGCTGGTGGTAGAAGTATGAATTGGTCCAGCCATTCTGGAAAGAAATTTGAAACTATGCCCAGAAAGTTAACCAAACTATGCATATTTTCTGACCTCTCTATGCCATGAGTAGGTTTCTACCTAAAAGAAATTTTAAAAAGAGGGAAAAGATCTATATATACAAAAATACTCCAAAAGAGCTCTTTTACAGTAATCAAAAAATCATAAACTGAGGGGCCATTCTTTTTTTTAGGGAAAAGCTAAACAGATATTGATATGTGAATTTACTGAAATCTTATGCCATTAAAAGATGAAATTGCAGGAAAAAAGTGAATAGAACTAGAATAATTTAATAATAACCTCATAGAAAACAATAATGTTGAAAGACTTTAGACACCATTCTTTAGGATATATTGTATTATCATACAGTAATAAATCATGAGTCCAAAAAAATGAAGATGAAATATGTCACTCACCTCTTGACAGAGAAAATGATGAATTTAAAATACAGAGACATTCTTTTTTGTTTTTGTTGTTGTTTAGTTATTTAAGGTGTGTCTGACATTTTGTGACTCCTTTGTGGGGTTTTCTTGGCACAAAAACTGTAGTGGTTTACCCTTTTCTTCTTTAGGATATATGTTGGACATAGATAACATGGGAATTTGTCTTGTCAGATTGTGTAGATATGAATTGAAGTTTTTTTAAACAAATGCTTAATAAAGGAGGTTAATGGAAGACAGATTAAATTTAAAAATACTTATTACTTGAAAAAAAGTTTTAAAGAGTCTGCTCTATATAAGGTCCTATTAAGCACTGGGAAGACAAATATTAATTCAGAAAATACACCTTATTGTAAAGGAAGTTATTGGGAATTATATAAAGGCTTCCTGAAAATATGATGCAAGATCTGGTAGATGGGACCAAAGAAGAGATGTAGACAATATTTTGTCTACATCTACATTGTCAAGGCAAAACAAAACAAAACAAAACAAAAACTGGGGGAAGGAGAGAGCCTTGGAAATTAGAGAAGACTTCAAAAAAGGAGTGGCACCATAGTTGAGTGTTGAAGGCAGAAAGAGGATCTGAAAGGTAAAGGTGAAGAGGGAGTACATTCCAGGGATGATGAATCATCTGATTAAAAGCCTGAGAGTGGAGGTTGGCAAGTGGACTGGGGAGAGTAGATGGGCCACTTTGACTAAAATGTAAAATTCATAAAGGAGAGTGGGGTGAAATAAGACCAATTAAGATCAGATTGTGGTAGATCTTAAATGTCAGGCTAAGGAGTTTGTGTTTCACCATGGAGATAATTGTTATTGTTTGTCCTTCATTCTTGAAGAGGATCAATGACATCAGGAAGGTGATGTCTTGGCTTGCAAGTGAATTGGATTTAACTGAGGCAGAGTTGGGCAAAGTCACCCTCTCATTCTTTCCAAGTCATTAGAGTTCAGAAATCAAGACATAGATCAAGAGCAGCAATGACCTCAGATGAAGAAAGAGACTGGCTTTTTTAAGCTAAGGTCTTTCCCAGATCTGTTTGTCTGAAGCAATGTCATTCAGTAGTTAAAGCCTAGGTAAGAAGTGAGGCAAAAGAGGGATTAGTTTACCTTCACAAAAGTACCAATCTGAGATGGGTCAGAGTTTCTGCCAGAATAGAAACAATTGCTATTTATAGGCACTGTGAGCCATAAAACTCAAACAATGAGCAAGTGAGACTTGCATTGGCCAAAATCAATGAAAACTGGAGTAATTTGGGTTTAAAGGCATAATCCAGTAACTCTATTTGAATCCCAATGGAATTTATCAAAGCCTGATTTTTCAGAACTATATTTCAAGAAATCATAAAATAAAAACTACATGAGGCAAAAGCATTAATTGTCCTACTTTTCACAATAACAACACAATGGTAGAATAAATAAGTAGGGAAGAAAAAAAAAATCTAGCTTCCAAAACCCAAGCAACCAAAATTTATATTCCTTGGACAGAACACCCACATGTGAGGGTATGACTTCCCACATGGACAGAAGAAGAGAAAGAAGAGAGGAGAAAGAGGAGAAAAATGAGGCAAAGGAAGATGAGGAGGAAGAGGAAGAGAAGAAGGAAAGCAGATAGCAGCACTGCTCAACTTGAACTGGCCAATTGGGTCTCCATGGGATAGCTGCTACCACACACAAATTGTTGTCCTAGAGATAATAGGAAGCCATTGAAGGATCTTAGCAGGGAAATTACATAGTAAGAATTCTCTGCCTTTTGAAAAATATATTTTCAGTTGTGGAGAAAATGAATTGGAGAGAGGAGAGACTTGAAGAAGAGAGACTAATCAGAGAGTTTGTTAAAAGACTGCTGTCAAGATCCTGTTCTGGGAGATGGCAGGGTGAAGGCAGAAAAGGGGAAGGATGTGAGAGATATTATAGAGATAGAATCGATAGGACTTGGTAACTAATTGGATTAAAAGAAAAATCAGGTGAGCCAAAGGTTTAGAGTTTGGGTAACTGGGAAGATGGTAGTACCTCAGCAAGAACCGAAAAATCAAAAGAAATCCTCTGAAATGAATGTAGGCATTACTATCTACAAATCCATGGTCCTTCCTCCAAAAGACTTCCAAATGTTGCTTCCAGAAGTCATCCATAATGTATCCCATTCTATTAGATTGTTACTTCATTTCAAGATTTTTACTTAGACTGTATTTGTGCTCTGTTTTGATATACACAAACATCTAAGTGATATAATGGATAGAGCCCTGGGCTTAGAATCAGGAAGACTCACCTTCACAAGTTCAAATCCAGGATCTAACAATTACTATCTGTGTGACCCTAGGCAAATCATTCAATCCTGTTTACCTCAGTGTCTCATCTGTAAGAAAAACTGGAGAAGGAAATGGAAATGAGAAACGTCTCCCCCTGTTGTTATTGTTCGTCCTTTGTTCTCTAAGAGGACCAATGACATCATGAGGGTAATGTCTCAACTTATCTGTGAATTGGATTTAAATGAGATAGAGCTGTGCAAAGTCATCAGTCTCACTCTTCCCTCTAGAGTCATTGAAGTTGAGAGGCAAGACAAAAGGCAATGCAGTGAATAACTTTAGGCTTTTTAAAATTGAGATCTTTTCCAGGTCTCAGTTTGTCTGTGGCAAGGCTCATTCAATGACTAAGGGCTTACTGGGACAAAAGATAGTTCGATTGGCCATCACAAAAATATCCATCAGGTTGGAGAAAGATCCTCAGAATTTTTGGCCAAAATAGAAATTAATGGCTACCTACACTCAATCTAAGCCATATAAAACCTACATAATGGTCCACCCAGGCTTGGGCTGGGAGATATTATTAGGCATTCAATGAAAATCAGAAAGCACTTTGCCAAAAAAAAAAAAAAAATTGGGAGTTACTAAAGTAATTAAAAGAACTGAACAAGTATATAAACAAGTGTATAAAAAGTGGATTGCTTTAAGATTGTGCTTCTAAGATTCAAAGCTAGCAGGAAATTGAGTCAGAGAGGGCCAGTAGGAAGAAATATGGGATAGCAACTCTCACCTGAGAATGGGAGACACCTGAATATCAGATATCAGGTCTGAATATATTGATTTGGGAATCTTCTACATAGAGGTAAGCAAAATGAGGGAGCATATGAAATCACCAAAGAAGTATTTAGAGAAACAAGAAAACACCTAGGATAGAGATTTGGGGATCATACATTTAATGGACGGGAAGAAGAAAAGAAAAATTTAAGAAAGAATGGGCCGATAATAGAAAGAAAACCAAGGAGGAAGCCAAGGGAGGAGATGATATCCAGGGGGAGGTGGGCAGGTTCAGTAGTATCAAAAAGTATGAAAACATCAAGGAGGATGAAGACTGAAAGGAAAAAGAAAAGCTGTCAGATTTTAGTTATTATAAATCATTGATAATCTTTGAGGGGGCACTTTGTAACCTAGACTGGATACCAGGTCCCAAGAATTTGAGGAATAAGTAAGTAGGTGGTGGGAGAACAAGGTATAGAGAACTCTTTCTAGTTTAGCAGTGAAAGAGAACAGAAATGTAAACTGATAGTGTTAAGGGATGGCAAGGTCAAGGAGAGGTTTCGGAACCATTAAAAATTGTAGGTCTCACATATCTAGTTCTTTATTCACTGTATAATATTATCTCTTACTTGGAGAAATAGAAGCAACACAAAAAAGTATCTTAGAAACATTTTTTCAAGTGTGAGGACATTAATATAGTGAGGACACAAGTATAATATAATGTCTATAAGTATGGAGGAAATAGAATGAAGAAGCAAGTTCATCAAGGAAGGCTTCCTGGAAGAGATGGTATTGATGTGTCAAGTCCTGAAATAAATCAAAGCCATGAGTTGAAGAGTAAAGTGTCTTTAATTGAGATAACAGGATAGCAAGTCTGTCACCTTGGAGGATGGCCAATGGATTTCTTTAACTCCAAGACTCATGCATCTTATACCTTTAGGAAGAGGAAGAGGCAGGAGCATAATATAAGGAATTAAGGTTCTGGTCGTGAGATCCCAGCCACTCTCAGAGATCTGGGCAAGGAAAATCCCTTCATTCTGGCATATTTGTCCTTCATTCCATGAATCCCAATGGAAGGGGGCAAGGATACCAGAGGCCTCAATCTAGTTTAAGTTGAGTTCCCCGACAAGCAAGACCTTAAGGTAGAACTGATAGTTTGATTCAGTACAACCAAATCAATACTATCTTGTTGGGAATGCCATTGACATTCTAACATTGCTAGGATCATTCAGGGAGTGGCAGATAGTAATACATTTGGGATTTAAAATTCCTATCATTATATTAACAATTTTCTGTCAGATGGGAGTGGGAAAGCATGGATTAGTAGAGAGAAAAGAGAAAGGGCATTTCAGAAGGCTGGGTAGAAGGAAGTAAGGAATAAAAAAAAAAAAATTAAATGGAAAGAAAATGTTTAAGAATGATTAAATTTGACCTAAGAAAACTTACAAAATGGCAAGGAACAGCCTAGAGCATTTAATTCTCTGCTATTAATGATAATAATATAACTGATTTTGAACATACTTTTTATGTTTATATTTATATTTATATTTACATTTATGTTTATATTTTTCTCAAAATTAGATGGACATTCAATCACTTTCTCCCTCTTGTTTCCACCTTCACATACACAGCATCCTGCGTGGGAAGAGCCTACAACATAGCTTTGCACAGGTAACATCTCATTGAAAGATTCATTCCTCTCCAAGCTGCACTGCTGATTCTCCCCCATTGGGATTTTTTTATCATGCCACAGTAACTTTTTTACTCGGAAAGTTCATTACATTATTTCTCATATTAGAAGTACTCCACCCAATGTTATGCTGATAAATGTTTTAAAACCAGATCTAAAAAACAAACAAAAAATTAAAAAAACAGCATGTATATACTTTTGGTTTCAATTTGCATTATTAACATTTTTGCCCATAACTTTTTAAAATCTAGACAAACAACAAAACAATAAATCAAACCTTAATTATAGTTATACTACTTCTGGTATAAGGTGGTGTAGTGGATAGAATTTTGAGCCTAGAGTAAGGAAGATCTCAGGTCTTAACATTTAACTAATCATGTGACCCTGGACAAATTACTCAATCCTGTTTGCCTCAGTTTCCTCATCTGTAAAATGAGTTGGAAAGGAAAGACAAACTATTCCAGTATCTTCTCCAAGAAAACTCCAAAAGGGATTATGAAGAGTTGGATATGAGTGAATAACAATAACATTTAACAAACTGCCCTAGCTGGAGCTTGCTTCAGCACATTCCTGATTCCAACCCTCAGGACACTCCCTCTGGTTACTTGATTGCTTCAAGAATCTCCATATTAAGGAGGAGGCTCAGGTCAATTTTTATTTTCATTCCCTCTCCAGGATATATTTATTACTTACTCATTTTTAGGACTTTCTCTAACATGTCAGCTTCTCCTTCCAGTTCCTTTTTACATGTTATCTTCCTTCATTAGAATATAAGCTCCTCTTTGATTTTTTTTTTTTTTTTGCTTAGATTTTTATTTTCTGCACTTAGCACAGTGTTAGAAAAGAACTAACATTAAACATTTATTTGACTTAATTTAGATATTTCTATTTTGTGTGTCTTGTAGTAAGTGATCAAAGTTCTTGAATGAAAGAATGAAATTAGGATTATCTGTTTTATTTCAACAAACATTTCATAAGCCTCATCTATTCACCTAGAGATAGATGGAACTCATATTGTCTTTTTTTTCTTTCTCAAAATAATAATCCATATTTGTAAAATACTTTCATGCCCATTTTTTTTTCATTTAATCATCACAACAACCCTATGAAATTAGGATTAGAATCCTACCCTAATAAGTATGAATCAATATTTGTTGAATTGACAAGGCTGGGAAGAAATTAGGATTTCAATTTTATGGGCAATGAAATTGAGGATTAAGGGAGTTAAGTGATTGGCCAATGGTGCAAAGAAAGTAAACATCCAAGCCTGGATTCAAACTTAAGCCTTTTGATTCTAGATGGAGACCCTTTTCCTTTATGCCCTTCTGTCATAAGGTCACTAGAAATAAAGCAGGGACATTGTCTAATCCTGCCTCTATACACCATACCTTGCCTCACTCTTACCACCAGATGAGGTTGAGAAGGCCTTGCTTTTCTAGGGAATGCAATATGGTTAGGACTTACTAAAAGCTTGATAAGTGAATGAATTCTTGTAGATCTTTTAATAGAGATCCCATGAATACCTAAATGCTATTCCTTTCACTGATTATGCACTTTTTCTTTCTCTGACTAAATTGGTTACTCAGTTAACTGGCTTAAGACCAGGGAAAGGGAGGTCAGAGGAGTAGACTTGAATATTTCCCTTCCTCCTCTTGTCTCTCTCTACAAAAGACTTAGAGAGAAATATATGTGCCCTTTTCCTATGATAACAAACGGAACTAGAGAAAGACCAGATTGGAAAAGTCTAGGAGAAACTGAATTAGGGAAATCTGAATTTTTTATCTTCCAAATTATTTTTATATTAGCTAGTTTACCAGGTGGCAAGGATTTATTATAGGTCAGTCAGGCGGTCAATAAACAATTACTAAATTCCCATTATAGGCCAGGCACTATGCTAATCTTGAGGCCACAAAAAGAAGCAAAAGATGATTCCTGCCCTCAAAAAGCTTACAATCTGGGGCAGCTAGATGGTACAATGGGATAGAGCATCAGCCTTGAAGTCAGGAGGACTTGAGTTCAAATCTGACCTCAGACACCTAACACTTCCTAGCTGTGTGACCCTGGGCAAGTCACTTAACCCCAACTGCCTCAGGGGGAAAAATGGTTTACAATCCAGTGGATTATAGCATCATATATATGGTATATTTATGTTTATATGCATCTATACATACGTATAGATTTATTATGTACCTCTTTTATTTATATATTTGCTCCCCATTCAAAGGAGTTCTTGAATTAGTAGAGTTTTGCTGTGGGGCAATGTCATAATGGTCACTTAGGAGGAAACAGAATGAGGTAAGGGAGGGAGACAAGATGTTATTTGAGCCTGAAATTTGGGTTTTTTTTTCTTTCTTACATTCAGTGAAGGGTGGGAAAAGTAGGAAGGAAAGTAAAAAAAAAAAAAGTTTGTTAATTAAAATATAAATATATAAATAAAAGAGGTACATAATAAAGGACTTTCTGTGGTTCCCCAAAGGAATGTCATTACTGACATACTGACTGGGGGGATTAAGGAAGGCTATGGAGAGTCAGTAGAGTTGAGTAATAATAATAACTGAAATTTATATAGCACTTTAGAGTCTTCAACCCATTTTATCTCATTTAAGCTTTGCTTCACAGCTACTGTCTTCTTCATTCCCTTTGGTAAAATATAGCCTGCTAGCAACAGAGCCCAGAGGCCTCCTAGGACGTAAGACACAAAATACTGCTGTCTGTGGCAGCCCTTGCTATATGATGTACCATTAGGCCCCCACTGCCACGGGCAAGGTGCTCTGCAAAAAAACCCTCTGGTGATAGTTAATGTGCAGCAGGGACCTTTTTTTATGTCTTCTCTTAATGGCAGCTTCTGAGGGGGGCCTGGATGGCAGGTGGAAATGTGGTTGTAGGTACATCCTTTATGTTAACTGGTGACTAGCAGAGACATAAAAAGCTGAGAAGGCAGCCAAGAATGGAGCTAATTAGTTAGTAATTAGCAGGTTAATAGCTCACATCACGGCTAATATAGGACTGCAGCCATATGGCCTGGAAATCACTTGAAGTTCATCTGGTTCTTTGTATGCTTTCCTTTCCTGATGTTTGATGGGGCTTTGAAGGCTTCCCTTGGAAGGTATATTTCACACTTGCTTCCCTTCCTCTGAGAAGGGGGCACAAGGCTCACAAAACTCTGATGCTTTAACTGATTTCTTTCCAATTGCCATTATGAAAAAAATCTCAATATATTCATATAGGAAAAGAAAGAAGAGGAGAGGACAAGAGAGGAGAAAGTGGAGAGGAGAGGAAAGGATGGGAGGAGAGAAAAGAAGGGAGAAGAAGAAGGGAAAAGAGAGGAAGGGAAGGGAGAGAGAAGAAGAAGGGAAGCTGAAGAGAGAGAAAAGGAGGGAGAGAGAAGAGAGGAGAGGAAAGGAGGAAAGAGGAGGAGAAAGGGAAGAGAAGAGAAAGAAGGGAAGAAAGATGAAAGAAAGGAGAGAAGAGGGGAGAAGAGAAAGAAGAAAGGAAGGGAGAAAAGAAGGAAAAGTGAGGGGAAAGGAGAGGAGAAGAAGGAGGAGAGAGGAGAAAGAGAAAGGAAAGGGAATTGAGAGGATAGAGAGGAAAGAAGCCTCAGCTCTAATCCCACCCATCATCATTCTCTTGGTGCATCCAACCAAAGATCCTTTCTTGTTAATGACACTGCTCCAGTCTGTATAACAGTTTTTGAAGTGTGATCTGGAGCTTCTCTGGGGATCCTCAAAACATTTTTGAGGGCCCATGATGTCAAAGTTACTTTATAATAATAATATGTTTCAATTTATAACATGTTAGATACTGATAAATAAAATCCACTCAAAAAAATTCTTTGGGGTGATCCTCCATAATTTTGGATCTTGAAACCAAAAAGTTTTGGGATTATTTCCTACATTTACTTGTGTTCCTATTGTTTTTCTCCAGTAGAATGTAAACTTCCTGAGGGGAGGGACTGTTTCACTTCTGTTTTTGTCTTCTCAGCCCCTACCACAGTGCTTGGCACTTTAATAAATATTTGTTGTCTTGCTTTGAGGAATTAAGTGGAATTCAGTCTTAAGGACAGTTTGTGGAAGTGGCATTAATTTGAAAATATTACCAGTGTCACCTCTGACTCTTTGTTGATTCTGTGCCTGCCTTGGATGCTGTCTCCTTTTCTCTTCATTTAGCCAGAGAGTTTTCTTTGCTGTAGAACCCATCTCCTTTTACCTTATTTCCTATCAGGATCTAGTAAAGCAATCCTTAACACATATTTAGATGCTACCTTATAGTTTAGAGAGTGCATTCATTATAACAATGCTATGCATTATCATCTCTCTTTTATAGGTAATCTAAGGCTGAGAGAGGTTAGAGGATTTCTCTGATAGCACATAGCTCTTAAAAGTTGGAACCATAATTTGAAGCGAAGTCTTATGAATGCAAGTTTAGTGTTCTCTACAGTATGCAATGAGAGCTATCAAAAATTAACTAATCTATTGTTGTGTGTGAGCAATACACATGATCCCACACACATCACACACATTTAGCCTTAATTACCTATACAGAAATGGGGTTAAACACATCTGTCTGTCTGTCTATGTATCTATGTATCTATCTATGTATCTATCTATGTATCTATGTATCTATCTATCTATCTACTGGCAGCTAAATAAAGCAGGGCTTCCTTTCATCTCCCCTAAGCCTATATATATCCTTACAGTTTCTTTTTCTTTCTTTCTTTACCAAATACTTAGTTTATTCAGCTCTCTTTTGACCATATCAGGTAAAAGAGAGATTTGAGTGACAATTCTTCCCCCCATCTCTTTCTTATTTGTATATACAACTGATTCTGTGTTCTAATTATGTGAGGTAATAAGTCTGTCATCTTTTCTCCTTTTTTCAACCAGTATATCTTTCTCTCCCTTTCCTTTTTTTTTTTTTTAACATCATCAAAACTTAAAATAAAACAAAACAAAGTGCTAGTCTCTCTGTCTTATCCCTAATTATATTATGGTTTGAAGAGGAAACGTATCATTCCCACCCCCATCAGAATATAACAGTTCATCCTTAAAAAGATGCTTCCAGTTGTTTACCTGGCATACTGTTTTATGTTATTTTTTGACTCCTATGTTTGCATATCAAAGTTTCTACCCAGCTTTAGTTGTTGTTATTTTTAATCAGGAATGTTTTGAAGTCCTCTGTTTCATTAAAGATCCACTTTATTTGTAGGGAAAAAGATTCATTTTTATGGGTGATTTGATTGTGAACCTATCTTTGGCTTTTGCAGTGGTAGTTTTCTTTTCTTTTTCTTTTTCTTTCTTTCTTTTTTTTTAAACCAATTCAATAGTTTATTAAATGGAGAGAGATACTGGGACCAGATGGATCTTGGTCCCAGGGCTGGGTGACAATATCATCTCAAAGAATCCAGCTTACCTATATCCTTACAGTTTCTGGGGTGTTTTTCTCCTTCTAGGTCTTGGAAGTATATTCATTGTGAATCTGATCTTAAGAAACTTAGGAATTTATAAATCTAAGAAATGTTATAGCCCAAGAAGCAGCTTATGGACCTGGCTCAACTTTTACCCCAGAATCATACTAGCTGGGTCACCCTGAGAAATTCATTTAACATCTCATTGCTCCCAGGAGGCTAAGGCTATGTAGTCTGGAACAATAGTGTCGATAAAGGGAATTTCTGCCACCAAGGATCTCTCTATGACAACGAAATCCACAATATATTTGCACAGTCTTGGGTCAGAGCACTGGTAAAGTTCCAAAGTACAGTCCCAGCTTTGCTTCGTGGAGTCTGTGGTAGTCCAAAAAGTCCCTCTGTTCTGGGCACCAGGCAATTGAGCTGTAACATGGAGGGGCCGGATGGGGGATTTTCCCCAGAGCATTGACATTTACAAGTTTCTGAGAGCCCTTAATTCTTTCAGAAGCTTAGAAGCAACTGAGCTTAGCTCCTCCTTTGTCTCTTTTCCTAGAATAATTAGTTGAAATAGGAATCTGCCAGGTGACTCATTTCTCCTTAGTTACACTCCAGGTAGAGTCTTTGATCTCCATAGTTAATGCTCTTTACATTACTGTACAACACATTGGATTATTCATAGTCTTTCTTCTATCAAAGAAATTCAATAGTCTGTTAGGATAGTATGAAAAATCAGAATTCGAAGGGAAAGGAGCATGTATCACTCTCCTGGGTGAAGTCAATTCTGGCCAAACCATGCCCCATTCCCTACCTCCTTTACTGATGTCTCTATTCAACAAAGCCTAAGATCTTTATTTAAAAAAAATTATTATTATTAAAGCTTTTTTTTTTACAAAACATATGCATGAGTAATTTTTAAACATTGACCCTTGCAAAGCCTTCTGTTCCAAGTTATTTCCTCCTTTCCCCCATTCCCTCCCCTATATGGCAGGTAGTACAATACATGTTAAATGTGTTAAAATATATGTTAAATCTAACATATGTATACATATTTATATAGTTATCTTACTGCACAAGAAAAATCAGATCAAGAAGGAGGAAAAAACTGAGAAAGAAAACAAAATGCAAGCAAATAACAGAGAGAGTGAGAATGCTGTGTTGTGGTCCACACTCAGTTTCCATGGTTCTCTCTCTGGGTGTAGATGGCTCTCTTCAACATTGAACAAGTGGAACTGGTTTGAATCATCTCGTTGTTGAAGAGAGCCACATCCATCAGAATTGATCATTGTATAGTCTTGTTGCCATATATAATGATCTCTTGGTTCTGCTCATTTTACTTAGCATCAGTTCATATAAGTCTCTCCAGACGTCTCTGAAATCTTCCTGCTGATTGTGTCTTTCAGAACAATAATATTCCATAATACTCATATACCACAATTTATTCAACCATTCTCCAATTGATGGGCATCCACTCAGTTTCCAGTTTTTTGCCACACAAAGAGGGCTGCCGCAAACATTTTGGCACATACAGGTCTCTTTCCCTTCTTTAGTATCTCTTTGGGGTATAAGCCCAGTAGAAACACTGCTGGATCAAAGGGTATGCACAGTTTGATAACTTTTTGAGCATAGTTCCAAATCGCTCTCCAGAATGGCTGGATGTGTTCACAATTCCACCAACAATGCATCAGTGTCCCAGTTTTCCCACATCCCCTCCAACATTCACCATTATCTTTCCCTGTCATTCTAGCCAATATGAGAGGTGTGTAGTGGTATCTCAGAGTTGTCTTAATTTGTTTTTCTCTGATCAACAATGATTTGGAGCGTATTTTCATATCACTAGAAATAGTTTCAGTTTTTTCATCTGAAAATTGTCTGTTCATATCCTTTGACCATTTATCAATTGGAGAATGGCTTGAACTCTTATAAATTTGAATCAATGAAGGGCCTAAGATCTTTGTTTAACTCCGATAAAATGGTACCTCAAACAGGACCTTGGGACTTAGAGGCTTTCTTTAAATGAGATTTGTCTTTAAAAGCTGATTTTAAGATATATTTTATACTGTTAGACCCAGGTAGGTTTTGTGAAGTTGCTTCATAGCAAAATGGCTATTTATGAGTCTCCTGGACATGACCCTATTTTCTGCCATTTTCTGAAAAATGTCATCACCCAGACTTAACACCCCTATTTGATTTTCTCATATTAGCTAATACCTAGAATTTCTATTAGTGTGACATGAGAGATAGGAAAGTGGGTGACTTGCCTAAGCAAAATCTTGCTTCTTTGCTAAATAAAAACCCATGGCCTTTCTTTGCTTTCAAAAAACAGCCCTAGAGTAAAGGTGATTATCAATCCAATATCCTGTATGTCATCCAAAAAGAAGAGACGAAGAGCTTGATGGAGCTGATTGTGCAGGTCTCAGACCTTTGATCTAAACTACCATCACCAATCTCCTTTCATTCCATTATGGTCTAGAGACCAGAGCAATTGAAATTCTGGCAAATGATCTGTTTTCATAATTCCCTTGTTGCCCGCTACTCCATGTTCTTCCTTCAAGATACTTTGTTTTAGAGTTCAAATATTCCCATGGGGAAGCTAAAATATGCTATAATAAGAACCTATTGCTTTATGCATTGCTGGTCTGTCTGATAATTTATGGAAATATTCCCTTAGTCTCATAATTGCTGTTAAGGACCTGGACATAGTCTAAAACAGATACTGACAAGAACAAACATTTAGAGGACATACAGGCAGTCATCAACATACAGCAATTAGACTAATGGACAGTAAAACAATTTCTTTCATACATACTCCCAGGTTAGTTAGTCAATCAGTCAATCAAGAATTTATTGAAGACCCTGGAGAAATAGAAGGCACTTACTTGGGTCTAGCTGAGCCAATGACCCGTATTCCTGTGGTGACAGACAATGATGAGTATCTTACCTGGCCACATATTGCTAAGGTACTTCGATGAAAGAAGGGCTGGATCTGGAGTCAGAGAACATAGGTTTGAATCCTAGCTTGACCACTTCTTGGTGACCTTGAGCAAGCCACTTTTGTTCATTGGACTACGATTTTCTCATTTAGAAAATGAAAGGGTTGGATTTATTGACCACTAAGGGCTCTTTCAGTTCTAAATTTATTGTGTCATGTTCTCAAGTAAAAAATTACACTCATGCACAAATACATACGTATGAATGCACATATACACCACATGCAACACACATGTGCACACATATACATAACACGCACGCACATATACACAATGGATATGCATGCAAATACATACATATTTATACCCATACAGATTCATACAAACACATATACAAACATGCACATACATATACATGCATGGATAGACATACAGACACATTCACACATGCAATACACAGGACATGCATGCAAGCATGGATGCACACATACACATGCATCTATATCCACAAACACACAGTACACACACCATATATGTGCATACTCATGTGCACACACATATATGTACACTCATACACACATGCTTGCAGACACCCATAATGTACACATATATGCACATACTCCATCCATCCATCCATCCATCCATGGTTATCCCTTCTGCATCACAACTTTCCCCATCTTGGTTTTAATATATCACAAGCTAGTATAAGAAAGTAAATGGGAATATTTTGGTACTTTTGCAGATGCCACAGGTGATAAGCATGTGAAGAAATGTAGACAACACAGAGCCTTTAACCAAATACTTAATCCAAAATTTACAATAAGATACTATAAATATCATGAAAGAAAAAGAAAAAATTCAGACTTCTCTGGTATGAAGGGAAAGTGAAAAATTTTTATGAGGATTTTCCAGATTGTGGGGACATCATACCCCTAACCCCTGTGATATACATAAAATTATAATTTATATATGTGTGTATATATATGTATAGAAAATAAATAAATAAAAATAGAAAATAAATAAATATTGATTGATTGATTAATTTTCTAGGTGAAAGCATGAATGGGGTGGTAAATAGGGAAGACTTTCTGGTATAAGAGAGTACAATAATAATAATAACTCATATTGTTCTTTAGTGTTTACAAAGTCCTTTCCTGATACAACTCTATGAGATAGACAGTCTAGGCTTTTCTGTCAGTTCCTACATTTTATAAAGGAAGCAACTGAAGACTAGAAAGTGAATTTCCAAGGTTTTGCAGGTAGCAGAGCCCAAAGTGGAACTCAAATCCTTCAAGGTCACATCATTCTTAGAACTCATACCTTTCTCTTTGGAAGGCAGAGAAAAAACTCCTCCAAAACCTCCCATTCAAAAAGTGCCAAGTTTTCATTTCCTATGGCAACACTTCTCTTGATTTCTCCATCATGCTACGCTGGCTGGGCACCTTTCCTTCCCATCCCACCACCTCTTTTTCCACTTTTTTTTGGGGGGGGGGCATGACTTGTAATGTTCTCCTTTTCATATGTGTATCCCAGCATTTATCATGGTGACTGATGAATAGTAGATGCTTAATAAATGTTTATTGACTCACAGATTCAAATGGTAGCAGTATCCCACTATTTCTCTCTCTTGGCAGCTAGGTGGTTATAGGGGTCAGAAAGCTAGATCAAGAATCAGGAAGATCTGAGTTCAAATTTCTCAGACACTTATTAGCTCTGTGACTCTAGGCAACTCACTTAACCCTGTTTTCCTTAGTTTCTTCATCTGCAAAATGAGGAAAATAATAGCACCAATCTCCCCAGGGTGTTGTGAGGATCAAATAATAAAATAATGGTTAAGTGTATAGCCTAGTGTCTGGCACAGAGTAAGGGCTAAATAAATGTTAAAATGTTAGTTATTATATTTGCTATTATGTTCTGCAATGACTTGAGGAAAGGGGGCCATTTGACCCAGAGTACTCAGGTCAGGGCAGTAGACAAAGGTCAGTCATTTAGAGAGAGATAGTTTAATGTAATGAAAAGAACAGTGGGCTTGTCAGAAGACCTACACTGGAGTCCCAGCTCTGCTACTATTTATGAGATCTTAGGAAAATTGCTTGACTGCTTGGAGACTTGAGTTTTTTACCCTGTAAACAGAATGAATTGGACTAGAAGACTTTAAGGTGCCTCTGTAGTTTCGTCTTTTCCAACCTCTACAAGCAAAGTCCTCTCTCACTGGAGATAAAAAGGGAGGGACTTGGGAATCAGGCCTGGAAAAACTGTAACAGTGGCCCCTTTCTGCTTACCTCCCCCAATCTTTTTCTTCCTCTCTGTCTCTCAGATGCCCATGTCAACTGCAAGAAACATGGAGTACCTAGTGCATTCACAACACTGTGCTAGGTACTGGAGGAAGTACAAAGGAAAAATATAGATCCTGCCCATATGGAGTTTCTAGTTCATCAGATAGATACAATACATATGTAACTATAACCATATAATGTACATACACATATCTGTATATATTTTTATGTTATATAGGAATTATATAACATTATATAATATATGAATTATATAAAAATAATACATATATAAAATGTTAAATATATATCATCTCATAATAATATTACATACACACATTATATAATAAGTACAAAAAGAAGCTACAAATCAAATATTATGCAAGGAGAAGAGAGCTAGGAGGAGGTTGGGAAGCATTATTGACTGAGAAGATCAGGGAAAGATTTACCTAGGAGGTGGCATTTGGCCTAGACTTTATATTAGATGAACAGGTTCTCCTAGCTCTTAAATTATTCTCTGCAGAGGTCAGAGAGAGAGATGCAGTTAAAGGGATCGTATAAAATTATTCTCATTTTGCAAGGAGGAATTGCATTAAAACAAGGATCTATATAAGAAGGATTATATTTGATCTAAAGGAATGAATCTCTAACGGTAGAATTTTAAATCTCCATTGATGTTTGGAAGAAATTTGAGAAGTCTTTCTTGAGGCCCTTCAAATCATCTTCAGTCCAGTATTTTTAGCTGATTTGGATTAATTGATTTATTAAATGATTATAACATAAATGCAAAATGAGTCAGTATTTGACTTATTCGGAAGAGATTTATGTTCCACTCCTTTAAAAAAATTAAAAAGAAAAATTTTAATTGTTTATTTATTTAGCTTTTTTTTTACTTTAAGTTCCAAATTCTCTTCCTTCATTTCACCTCCTCCCCCATCCTCTGAGAAGGCAAGCAATATGATATCAATTATACATAAGAAATCATGTAAAATATGCTTCTATATTAGCCATATTTCAAGAGGAAAAGCAAAAAAAATAAGGAAAATAAAAACATTATATTGCAATTTGCCCTCATTGGTTTTCTCTGTGGAGATAGAGAACATCTTTTTTTATTATAAGTCCTTTGGAATTGTCTTATATCATTGTAGTGATCAAGAGTAGCTGTCTTTCACAGTTAACACAGCTGTGACTATGCTCAATGATCTCCTTGCCTGGTTCTTCTCCCAAAACTTTGCATCAGTTCATCTAGATCTTGCATATTTTTCTGAAATTATAAAGCAATAGTATTCCATCATAGTCATGTCACAATTTGACAAGACATTCCCCAATTGATGTGTATTCCCTTAATTTTCAATTTTTTGCCACCACAAAAGACTGCTATAACTGCTTTTGTACAAATAGGTGCTTTTCCTTTTTTACATTCTACTCCCACCATGTAAATGTCAGCCTTGACTTCTTGGCTCTTAGATTTTCTCATTTTTCCAGAAATACAATAGTCTCTCCTCTCAGTGTGGTGAAAGAGAAAGAGTGATGGATTTGGAGTCAGAAGATTCAATTTAATTCATCCAGGGTTTCTTAAGCACCTACTCTTAAACACTACCTAGCACTGTGCTAGGTGCTGGGGATAAGACCAAAAAAAGCAGTATTTGTCCCTAAGAAAGCTAGAGTAAGAGAAATAACATTTAAATATAGTATACATCAATCAATGCCTACACTGTGCCAGGCACCACATTTAAGTGCTGAGGATTTGTGAACAAAAAGGGAAACAGGTCCTTGCTTTGAAAGAGCTTAGGTTACAAAGTAATCTAGGGAGAGGAGGAAGATCAGGAAAAGCCTTCTCCTGAAGGTAGCATTGGAGCTGAGCCTTGACGAGAGCTGGGAAAGGCAGGGATGGGGAGAGAAGAAAAGCTTTCTAGTCTGGGGCACTGCTTGTGCAAAGACATAGGGAAGAAGGACATAGTGACTCCCTGAAGCTTTTTGAGCTGGGAAATGACCTGGTCAGAGTTAGGTCAGCCAGAGCCCAGACTTAGTACAAGCATTATCCCCTCCTCCACATCCATATTTCTATTTAGAATCACAGAGATGAAGGCACATTTTGATGAATCAGTGTTTAAAGGGTGTAAGCCTAAACAGAGCTCTTCCCAAAGGACTATCAAAGTATTACTGTTTTCTTTAATAGGAAAAAAAAAAAGAAAACTAACTCAAAATGGAATCTAAGCAAACCATTTGCCCCCTGAAATTTCCCCAAAATGAAAAAGACCTTTCCTGGCTGACAAATGGAGGTCCTAGCTCACTTATTAGAGCCAGGGTCAGCTCAGAACACTTTTGAAGGGCAGGATCCAGGATTAAAGGGTTAGGGAAGAGGCAGTCATTTGGCAATAGCTGAAACAGCTGCCTAGGGTTTGAGGGTATGGCTAGCTGAGCCAGAAATCTCTTTCTCTGGTTGAAGGAGCATCAGTCTAAAAATATTATCCAATTTGATCAGGACGTTAAAGTTCTGGGATTTGAATCCCAGCTTTCCTAATTATCTGTGTGATCTTGGACAAGTCATTTAATGTCTCCAAATCTCTGTAAAATGATAAGATCCAGCTCTAAATCTAAATTCTGTAATTCAAGGGTGAGAATGGGATGGGATCTGAGAAAGGCAAAAAAAAAAAAATCGGTACAATCAAGTCATCCAATAAACATTTATTAAATGGCTCCTGTGTATCAGCACTGTAAATGCTGATGATAGTGATAAATGCTAGTGATAAAACTACTAAGAAGCTGCCCTTGAAGATCTTACAATCCAGTGAGGGAAAACGAGGAAATTGGCATTCTTCTTGATGTCACTGGACCTTTAAAATCTCCCAAATGTATTTGTTTTTCCTCTTCTGGGGAAGAGAAGAATTAGAACAGAGGCTGATGTAGCCCAGCAGAGATTTGATAAACGCAGGAGATTTTAGAGGCAATCAGGAGAGAAAAGAACATGTATTATCCCTTGTATTCACAATGCAGCAGCTAATGAGCTGGAGGAGCTCTGATTTGATCTCCTCCTGACTCTTGCATCAAAGGATTAGCTGGTGTTTGAAAAGGAACAGAAGGAGGGGAAGCTCAAACTAAGGCTTCTTAGAATAAATAAGGTAATTCTGCTCGGGTAAATACACCAAGCAGTTCCAGCAACCTGCTGGCTAGCTGGGAGATGCATTTCAAGAGCTCAGTGATGCTGGGATGCTTGGTGGTCAGCAGTGATTGGGGGGAAGTGGTAAAGGAGCCAATGAGAATGGAGCCCTCCTGATGTGAAATGAATCAGGGCTTGGCTGAATAGCATCTCAAATCCAGCATTAAGGCAAAGGGCCGAGAGAAAGACATGCTCAGGGCTAGAGTGAGGGAAAGCCTACAGTGAGACTGTCAGGCCCATAAGTCTCTGCTGGAATCTGAAGGGTGGTCCACCAAGAGAAAAATGCTCAGGATTTCAGAACAATCCCTATGTCCTCATGTTCCTCTCAGTTCAGTGTGGTCAGAGATCAATCAGAAGAGAGATCAGTCATGCAGCCTTTGTCAGTCATGCATCCCATCAATTTTAAAAAAAAGTCTGAGCATGTGTCTGACCAACGGCTATATATTTCTTAGATACAAGTTATGGATGTACCACTGTTCTAATAATTTTGTGTATTGTGAAACTTTTACAAAAGAAACATTTTTAAGGAATGAAATAATATTTGGTTTATAATGGAAGGCTTTCATTATCCTTTAATTCACTTTTATTATGCTCCTGGAATGGCATTTAGGTTATTAAAGCCTGTTTGATCTTAATATTAGCTTCATCTAGTATATATATATATACATATATATATACATACATAAATAATACACACACACATATAAATCTGACTTGTAGAAAGATAGTAGTAATGGAAGACTTTTGAAATTCCTGAGATAAGAAACCAAATGAGAGAAGAAAGAAAATTCAACATTTTAAAAACCTCCTAAAAAAACTGTATTTGTAGAAGAATTTTCTTGACACCCAACTTATAGTTTCCTTGCGACATGTGAATCTTTCTTGATTAATTAGCCCATTGTGACTTCTTTAAAATAGAACCTTATCATTTTTGTAAATGTAAGATTTTAATTTGTTCCAAGTAATGTATTCAACCTTAATTGAAGAAAGCATGAGCTGATGAATCTGTTTGACTAGGCCTGTGTGACCTTGTGATAGTTACATGTTTAAAAAAAATTTTCTCTGATGAAAATTTCTTTATAAAAGCTTGTCAGAAATTCCAATCTTTTTTCAGAGTTATTTTTCTGAATCCTGAACTTGTGCTCAAGCATAATAAAATCTAGGTTTTTAACCACTCTAATTTCTTTGTTACAGTAGATTAATTCAGCAGTAGTTACCTATCACATGAAGGAGATAACTTCTCCTAGAATAGGTAGTAGAATCAATAGGAAGTCACTTGAGTTTATGGAGCAGGAGAATGACATAGTCTGATTATACTTGAGGAAATCACTTTGACAACTATGTGGAAGTTGAGTGAGCTTGTTTTGAATCTTGTAGTTCCTTTGGCAGCCTGGTTAAACCTTCTCATAATGCTATTGTTAAATGCATTAAAATAAAATACAGAGGATTCAAAAAAAATTCTATTTAAATACATGATATCCCAAAAGTTTTGGTACAGTTTTTAAAACCAACTAAAACTTAAATTGCACTAGAATCTTTGGGATACCGTATTTATTTTTAGAATATTTGTGTGTACATATACACACACAAATACATAAATTTATGAAACACACATACAAATGTTTCATAAATATGAAACAAAACTGTGACCCTGAGCCACTATGCAGCATGCAGATAGAAGTTCGATTGTAACTGTTGGGAGGGACCAATGCCAGACTCAGAAAGGGAGGAGTTTGAGAACTTACCTAACAGAGGATGGGGCTGGAGAAATGGGGCATTAGACAGGGATAGGTGTGTTGGAGTCAGGTTTCATGATTGGTTATTAATAGGAGGGTAAGCTGATTCATATGTTTACTTTTTGATCGGCTAATTCCATCCTTTGGAGTCAGTCTTTATTCCTGAGACCCCTAGACTGGATTTTAGAAATCACTGACCTAAAATCAAGCAACCTGTTTTCAAATTCATTCTCAGATGCTAGTTTTATAACTAATCAACCTCTTTGAGCTTGAGTTTTCTCATCTGTGTAATGGGTATAATCCTAGCAGAGTTGTAGGGAGGAAAGTACTCTCTTTTTTCCTTAAAAAAAAATTCAACCTGCGATTTAATTGGAACAGGGAGTTCCTGGTAAAGAATGCTTGCTGCCTATCATGCTTTTAAGGAGATAACTATTTTGTTCATGGCTCATGCTTGAGTGCACATGGCTGGATATGGAGAGTGAAGAAAAATAAAACAGAAGGAAGATCCAAAGTGCTGAGATTTATTTCTTTGAAATATGTTAGCATTACCAGAACAAGATTTCTGGCTGGGGTTCGAGGAGCTAGGCACTAATAGCTTATTTGAGGGAGAAAGAGAACACCCCTTTGGACCAGATTCTCTTACTACTGAGCCTAGCCACAGAAATGGGTAAGCGGTCAAGTTACAGTTATTTTTCCCCTTTGCCATGAAAACCCTGCTGGGCTTGAAAGGGAAGAAAAGCCTCCGAGGGAGAGAGGATGTTAAGGGAACTCTCGCCCTCTAAAAGGGAAGGGAAAGCTAGTTGTGTGAACATGCTCAGCAGGTCCCCTAGCTCCGTGGATGCTCTGAAGTGCAATTTACTTTGCTCATCAGTGCCACCTGGTGTTTGCATCATGTAATTTATTGATCCACACAAATAAATGGGCTTAAAAAAATAATAATAAACAAATAAATGAATGAAGAAATGTTAATAACATCATGATTTGACAGGGAAAAGAACAACCATACCAGAATGAGGAAGTCATGCTACAGAGAAAGCACAGATGTGTAAGTTACTTAATGTGCGAGTGAGTGTGTGTATAAGCAGTAACAATAACCAAGGAGAATTCTCCCCTTCCTCCTAAAACTGGAGATGACTTAGAAAGCCCTTTGTGTAAACTTAAATCAAGCGGAACCGAGTAATGAAATGTTGTACCTGTAATTTGCCGGCCAGATTGCAGTTTTTACCCTGAGATTTATTGACATTGTAAAGTCGTCTCTCACTTTAGGAGACTGAGAGTGTATTGTGAAGTAGGATTTTAATGCTTCTACCTTTCGAAGAAAAACTCTAAAATCTTGGGGTAGTAGTGAGGGAGTGACAGCACAGATAGATCACTGGGAAGCCTTCCATTCTAGAGTTTCCGTGAGCTGTTTTCTCACAATGGCAACCCCTCTTTGGTCCAGGCCATGGATGGTATTTTAAAGAGCTTGAGAGTCCCCAGGGAGAAGGAAATGGCAAACCGCTCCAGTACCCTTGCCAAGAAAACCTCAAATGGGGTCATGTAGAGTAGGAGGTAACTGAAAATGACTGAAGGACAATGAGAGTCCACAAACCAGGTGGTACATGGCTAGAGTCAAGAAGAACTAAATTTGCAGATAATTATTAGCTGTCTGACCCCAGACAAGTAAATTAACATCTGCTTTAGTTTCCTCAACTCTAAGATATACCTCCCTTAACTAAGTAAACATCCTTAAGTCTGAGTTGTGCGTTCATAACTGATCATAACGGGTGGGTTGTACATCAGTGGAAGCTTCTGAACCATAATACCAGATAAATAATCTCCTGTCTCTCAGGACTATAACCAGAGGCAAGATGTAGCCCGATATTCTGGGGCCTCAACCTTTAGTGCATGCGGGAATTAAGATGAACTCCCTCCCCCCCCCCCCATCATCTGCATATGTTATGTAAAGTTAGAATTGATGACCCACAAGATTAATTGAAGGCATTTAGTGAAATTAGAACAGAAGTTATGATGTGGGACAGGGATGAGCAGCCTCTCATTCGCCGTGGGCCAGTTGGATAATTATAACCTCATTCACAGGCCATACAAAATTATCACCTTAAAAACTCAAGCAGTGGGAGGTTTTTGTACCTAGCTTTCATCTCATCATTGCCGGGAGTTACCGGGAGGGCCAGACTAAATGATTCCACAGGCCTTATACAGCTCACGGAATGTACATTCCCTTCCCTGGCCTAAAAGAGCAGAGAAGGACATAGGGACTAGACATCATGGTTGAGTTCAAATTTAAGATTTAGGAAGACGGAGGCAGAGGGAGAAATTGAAGCATAGGCATTGAATTGAAAGAGATTAATTAAAGAGAAAAGAGAAACTTATCTAACTATTAAGAATATCATGTACCAGCCCCTACTTGAACAGTCCTGATTTCAGAAGGCATTGATCAGGCACATTGTTTATGCTGAACTTGATATATAACTCACCACAGACCATTCCTCAGGCTGCTAGCTGTACAAGGACCTCCAGAAAATTGGACAAAGGCAACAAAAGATGCATATAACTTCCTAAGGATACAGACGGTACACATCCTGCTAGTTACCTTTTTCAGACAGGGGGACATCCTAGCAGAGCTCAGAAGCACATACACAGGGGAGAATATCTCTAAGGATCCCAAATAGAGACATTTAAACTTCCTCAATCTTCCAAGAACATTTAAGCAATCAACCAATAAGTTTTTATTAATGACCTACTATGTACCATGTATTATTCCAAGGGCTGGGGAAGAGCCATAATTAGAAATTATTGTCCCCAGGAAAAATTAAGGTTGGGTAGAAAGATATGACAGTGACAGAGAAGAAATTCGGCCCACTGCTCTACTTGCACAGGATGAGACTAGGGTGTCCCATTTCCCAAAGAATCCATACTTTGTTAGAATGGTGGAAGGGGAGGAACAGAAGGGAAAGGGTTCCTCAGCTGTGGAACCCTGGTGCTAGTGGTTTTAGAAGGATATTAGGGCATACAAGGTATGATGATGGTATTGACATAAGTAGTTTAGTACATTTATATGTAACTGATAAATCCCAGGCTAAAAGAATGAATGATGGAGGATCTCATGGTTCTATGGGGAGACAACTTGAGGTTGGAGAATGCAATTTCTCTCCTTTGATTAGGTAACGTGACAAAAAATTTCCTATTTTTTTGGAGGGGAATCCTAGGAAAATGACAGAGTAGAAAGCTTCCTGAATTTGGAATTTGAAAACTGAGGCTTTAGTCTCAGTTTGCCATTAAATGGTTGTGTGATGTAGAGTTTATCTGTTTGGGTCTTAGTTTTCTTTTTTGTAAAGAATTGAACTGACCTGGATGTGCTATAATAAGAATTAAAAGAAAAATAAGACTAGGAAGGGAAAGAAGAACGAGAAGAAATATTTATGCTGTGTTTTAATGTTTGAAAGTGCATTACATAAAATATCTCACTGAGGCCCCAGGACAAGCCTTCATAATCTCATATCACAGTTGGTTCAGAAATTCTCCAAGTGATTAGCATTCCCTCAATTCCCAATTCCTTTTTTGTTTGTTTGTTTTGGCAATTTTCAATTCTTTGTCACTAGAAAAGGACATTTATACATATTTTTGAACATATAATCCTTTCCTTTTTACTTTTTTTAAGTTTTTTTTGGACATAGACCTAGTAGTGGTATTACTAGATCAAAGGATATGCATGGTTTTATAGTCCTTTGGGCATAGTACCAAATTGCTCTGCAGAATGGTTGGATCAGTTCACAATTCTACCAAAAATGATTCATTTTTCCCATTTGAACATTTGTCATTTTCTTTTTCTGTCCTATTAGTCAATCTTATAGGTATGAGGTAGCACTTCAGAATTGTTTTGGCATTTGTCCAATCAATGTGGATTTAGAACATGTTTTCATATGGTTATAGATAGGTTTGATGATTTCATCTGAAAACTGTTCAAATCTTTTAATCATATATTGTAACCTATTCAACATGTAAAGGATTGCTTGCCATCTGGGGGAGGGGATGGAGGGAGAGAGGGGAAAAATCGGAACAGAAGTGAATGCAAGGGATAATGATGTAAAAAATTACCCTGGCATGAGTTCTATCAATAAAAAGTTATTTTAAAAAATCTTTTTCATTTATTAACTGGGGAATGGTTCTTGTTCTAAATTTTACTTGGTTCTCTATATGTTTAAGAAAAGAGGCCTTTATCAGAGAAAATTCCTTCAAATTTTTTTTCACAGTCCTATTGCTAATTGCATTCCCCTCCATCCTATTTCCCCCTCCCACCAGTTTGTTTATCCTATTCTTTCTCCTTTCCTCCTGGCCTCCTTAAAATGTTTTGCTTCTGACTACCCCCTTCCCTAATTTGCACTTTCTTCTATAGCAGCACCCCTCCCTCTTATCCTGTTCCTCTCCTACTTTCCTATAAGATAATTGTCTATGCCCAATTGAGTGTGTATGTAATTCCCTCTTTGAGCCAATTCTGATGAGAGTAAGGTTCATTCATTTCCCCTTATTTCCCCCACTTTCCCTCCACTGTAAAAACTTTTTTTGACTCTTTTATGTGAAATAATTTACCCATTCTACCTCTCCTTTTCCTTTCTCTCAATATATTCTGCTTTTATCCTTAATTTTGTTTTTATCCTTTCATATTCAACTAAGATCTGTGCCCACTGCTCTAATAGTGAAAAAGTTCTTATGAGTTACATGTTCATCTTCCCATGCAGGAATGTAAAAAGTTTAATCTTATTGAGTCCCTTATGATTTCCTTTCTGTTTACTTCTTTATGCTTCTTTGAGTCTTTGTACTAGGAAGTCACATTTGCTATTCAGCTCTGGTCTTTCATGAGGAACACTTGACAGCTCTCCATTTTATTGGATATCCACCCGTAATCCTAAGGTTGCTGTTATATGACCAGATATCAAGGTGTGTTGATCTTCCATACACACACTGGGACCAGAAGTCATCTGGTTCTTTCCCTTTCATCCAGCTCAGGGTTCCTTCGACACATCGCCAAACTCAGGAGTCTTAGGGAATTGAAGATCAGTTCCTAAAGCTGCCGGCTGATACCAACCATTACTGTCAAGATGACATTAACTCTGGCGCAGCGGACAATGAGCATAATGAAGATAATGGGAGGAAAGGAAAGAGACTCTCTGCAGAAGTCACTCTATTGGCTGGTTGGATTACTTAGGAGAGTGAGAAATCGGAGGCATATTCAGGGCTGTCCCTGGTCCTCAGGGGAGCATTGACTATGCCAAACAAATACTCATATTAAACAGCCATTCCTGACAGATTGATGTGTCTTTTTATGACCTGCCTTTACAATATGATGACTCTATCCTTTTAAAAATAAGATTAATTCAGACAAGACATTTATTTTATGGTGAAATCTATCTTGGGGGTAAAAAAAAAAAATCACACAAACCACTTGCAGTGGGAATACTGGGAATTTGGAAGGAATCAGACTGGAAAACTTTACTTCCTATCTTCATGTATATATTCACCAATAAGAAATGGGCTGTGCTGATTGCCATCCAAGGACAAACTGGGTCATATCTTGCACCTCTCTTAAAGCAGGGGTGGGAATAAGCCTTGCTGAAATGAAAACAGAGGAGAATAAATTACTAGCCTAGAAAAAAAAAACACAGCTAAATATGAGTTTTCCAGTATAAGCTCAAAAAAAAAAAAAAAAAAAAAGGCCCTCAGGGCTACTGAGGGTGTGTGCATATGTTTACATAGTAAACTCCCACTTCTTGGAATTCAGCAAATTCAGAAAGCTCAAGGTATTAAAACCCTGTTTTCATGAGAAAGAGTTTAGTGACAAGAAACCAAGTGGAAATCAGGGATTGTGTCAGAAAAAGCACCCTTTATAAGGCCTGCCCTGGGCATACTCATCCCAATTAGTTGCATCTATCTTATCTTTATCCCTGTTATCAGATAGGGAAGAGTCTTGGCCAGTACCAAGACCCTCTGGGCCCATGAAGCCTCAGAGCAAAATCCATTTACCCACAGTTTGGTTTTAGGATTAAATGCACTTTTGATTCTAAGGGTCTGCCCTACTTCTGTCCACTTTGCAGCCTCTCAGGATCATACAGGGAAACCATTGCCTTGGGAGGTGCTCTAGCCCTTGCCTCCTCGGTAACCACAGCTAAAAGAAAGCTCTCTTGACAGCAGAGTCTTTGGCACCATCAAATGGATCGACATGGGAAATAGATGGGACACTAAACTTGATGCATGAATGTGAGCTGTTTCCTAAGGATGACAGGGACTTTCCATATGACTTGCAGTTGAAACCTCCTATATATATTATCATTCTCTATTAGAATGTAAGCTTTTTTCAGAGCAAAGACTATTTTACTTTTCGAGTTGTATTCAGTGTTTTGAATAATGCTTTGCCTATTGTAAATCCTGATGTATTTTTATTTCTTTCATTCATTCACATATATATTGATGGTAACTCTTTATTAACCAGAATATTTTCTTAATCAGGATTGGGTAATCCATAGCCATTAAGCAAAATCTTTGTAGTTGTATGTTTTCTTGTTCAGTAGTTTCAATCATGTCCATTTCGCTGTGATCCCATTTGTTTTTTTTTTTTTTTTTTTTTTTTTGTTTTGTTTTGTTTTTTTGGCAAAAACATTGGAGGAGATTGCTATTTCTTTCTCCACTTCATTTTACAGATGAGGAAACTGAGATAAACAGTGTTAAGTGATTTGTCCAGGATCACATAGCTAGTTAGTGTCCAAGGCCAGATTTGAACTCAGGAAGATGAGTCTCCCTGACTCCTGGTCCAGCATTCCATACACTGTGGAGTTACCTAGCAACATTCAGATCTTGTGTGTGGTGCATGCAAGCACATACTTATATTTATTTTATGTCTCCATCTGCAAAAGCATCCTTCGTGTAATGCTCTTTGCCACCTACTTCCTTCCTTTCCTTCTTATTATTCCTTACTGCTCCCCACCTAGAATTCACTCTGTCAAGTACTTGCAAATATTTCATGTCTCACCCACAGGCAGAACAGACAGGAGCCTACCTGGTAGGATTTCAGGAGCCTCCTACCAAAAATGTATTTCCTCTACCTTCCAACTAATGAATAACATTTTTTAGCAGAGCACCTATATACACTTGAATATAGGAATTATATATTAATTGTACCTCATAAAATAAACATGCAGCATTTGGGGACGCCAGTATCAACTAAGCTGTCTATCGACATAAAGCTGGCAGGCTTTGATTGGCTGTTATCTGCCTTGATGTTGATTGGTAGCTCAGACAGTCAGGGATGGAGATAAAGAAATCTGATCTACTTCCTATGAATTCAACTCAAGAAAAAAGCCTCAAGCAACAAAGAAGACTAAACCTATACGATGTCCACTGATGGTTGGTCTGAAAAAATGAGAATAAAAGCAGATATTTCTTAGTTTTGTCTTTATTAGCTTATTGTGTAATGCTGGAGAAACTGAGGCAAGATAGAGATTAGAGAGTATTTAATAATTTATTAAATGGGAGAGATTTACTGGGACCATATGGATCCATGGTTTGGTTCCAGGGCTGAATGAGACGATCGCCTCCAAGAATCTAGCAAACAATATGAGTTCTCAAGGACCTATATACACATAGCTCAGACTCAGGGGGTAGACTGAGGCAGGGGCAGAGTCAGAGTGCTGAGAGCAGGAGCAGGACTCTGACAGGGTGGGGTGAGCCTCTGGAGAGGGGGATGACACAATAGGGGCAGGCACCCCAGAGATGGGGAGAGGAATCTTGATAAGAGGGTAGAGGCATTCTGATATTCTAAAATATAAGATCTTTTATTCTTATCAAATATTCTGATAACGAGGGAGGGGAAGATTTGCAGGTTTGAGGTGAAGCTTTGAGGCAAAGCAGAGAAAATGAGTCAGGACTGGGTTAGGATAATTAGGGAAACTGAGTCATGACAATAAAAGAGAACTGTGGCATAACAATTGGTAGCTGGGGAATGGAGGGGGCAAGATTTCCAGCTGGGCAATGAAGAGAAGCCCCTAAATGCTCCAAGGTGGAAAGAACCTCACAATTAGAGTCTCATGAAAGACCAAACTTAGGAAGAAGGAAACAAAAGTGATTTACATTTATACTCAAGTGAAAATGACTGATATAAAGTCTTTTCCTGAGAAAAGAGTGTGGAAAAGCTAAAAAGGGAAAGCACTAAGTACCTGAAATTCAGTAAGGGACAAGCATTTATTAAATACCTATTAAATGCAAAACATTATGATTGACAAATGACAATGTAAAGACAAAAAATGAAGGAGTATTTAATCTTCTGATCTTACAAAATGGGGGAGTGAGGAAGAAGAGGGAAGAAGATACAATATGGAGGTTTTGACAAAAGGAGGGAAATCACCTAGAATACGAAAGTCTGGACTCTTGAAGCCAAACTCCTTTATAATTTTCCAAAGACAAATCAACCTATTCAGAGTTGTCTGCAACCAATTGCCTAAGAAACAGATGAATGAATGAATGAATGAAAAAGCATTTATAACACATCCGCTATGGACCATGTACTGTGTTAAGTCCTGAGGATATAAATTCAAAAATGAAAATAATTCCTGCTCTCAGGATCATGCAATCTAATGGGGAAGACAACATATAAAGGGGAGAAATGACCAAATAGGGATATTTTGTTTTAGAAGTTTACAAGAAAAATGATTAGAACCATAGGGAAAGATTGACACACCCTTTCCAGGAGCAACGACACAGTTGATGTCGATTTCAGAACTGGAAATAGTGGGCAGGGGGGAAGTGGGAAGTTGGTCCACCGGGTGTACAGAGGGTGAAATACTCTGAGATTTGGTTTCTGAAAAGGTCAAGCAGTGAAGTAAAAAATGGCTGGAGATGGGTTTATATATAGTAGACAACTGAGGCAACCATTAGCGTGTGTTTGAGGAGAGGTGGAAGGTGGGAAGGGTAGATGGAGTGTCCGGATAAGACGGGGGGAAATTCCACAGAAACCTTGCCAATAGAAAACCATAAGGAGAGATAAGATGTTTTAGATGTATCATAGGGGCAGCTAGATAGCAAAGTAGAGAAACTGTTGAGTTTAGAGTCAGGAAGACCTGAATTCAAATCTAGCTTCAGATACTTCCTAGCTATGTGATCCTGTGCAAGTCACTTGATCTCTGTCTCAGTTTCCTCATTTGTAAATTAGGAATGATTGTAGCATCTACCTCCCAAAGTTATTGTGAGGATCAAATGAAATAATAATTGTAAAGCATTTAGGACACATTTGACATATAGTAACCCCTATATAAATTTTAACTATTATTATTATTCATTTTCTTGGAACTCTGAGTCTGATTTCTTTTAGATTTACTGGCTAATTTCTTTTGAATTCTAAATACTAATTAATGCCTGATTGGTCGATTGGTTGATTGGTTGGTTGGTTGTTGTCCTTTGCTCTCAAAGAGAACTAAAATGGCATCACTATGTTAGAGTAGAATTACAGTGTGTGGCAGATAACCAATATGGGCTCAGAGTGCTCTGTCACAGATCAGACACAACTAGTCCCTATGAATATTTGAAGGGGATTCTAACTTTGTGCTTCTTGTGTTTCTTCTGAGATAATTCAATTCTGTTTTGTTCATAGAGCACAGCACTTTCTCTGATGAGGGCACATCATGCTGAGTGGTCCTGTGCCAGGATCTCCCATGTCACACAAATTAATTGGGAGAATTTAAAATATCAGCTTTTCTATTCCTCAAGTGATTGATGGAAAAGGTCACAGCTTCTTTCCCTGCCCTGCCCTAGGGTCAAGTCCAAGAATGGGGTTTTGTCCTCCACATTCTGCATACTGTCTCATCCTGATTCCACTGCAGCCTTTCATTGTCATAAATGGAGAAAAAAAGTGGGAGAGGAATATTTGCAAAATTGAATGTCAGCCTGTCTTCTGGGTCTATTTCTGATTGCATCAAATTCTAATTGTACTCCCCTATTATTTCAGAAATAAATCTGAAAAGAGGAGGAAAAACATTTCCTATGCAGTCAGTAGAGTGCTAGAACAATTGTTAAATATTCAGGGTTAGCATTTATACCTCAGATATTGCTACCAATCAGGTCTTGATTTATTGTTTTCTGGATTGTCTAGATTTTAAAAAATGATGAAGATGATAATGCAGACTCCACTTAAAAGTGTGTTGTGAATACACTTTTTCCCCAGAGAGCTGGTTGTTAAAATTTTATAGGCACACTCCTGAGAACTATTATCACAGGAAGAAATCTCTTCTGGTGATCTGGACTCCAACACCTACACCACTCAGCATCCAGACCCTATTCAGAAAGGTGTTTGTAACCATTAACAGCTCTTTGATTTCTTTCTTGGCTGCACTTCTGATTATCCAGACTTCCATACCATGCCTAATGTGTGATCTCACCCTGGAACTTCCTCAGTGTTTGGGACCCCCTTACCTTGAAATATTCCTCATGGGTTAAGTAATAGTATGGCAAGTTATAGATCAGAATTTAAAGGGGCAACAAGGATAGGAAAGACATTTGTATATATGTGGGGCGGGTGTGAGTGTGAGTGTGTGTATGTATCTATATATCTATATATGTATACATAATATATCTTTTCTTAAATGTAGCTTGCTTGGAAGTGATAGGGGGATAAAGGAGGAAAAAATAATAAAGTAAATAAGATGTGCAGCACAGAACCAAAGATCAATTTACAAGGAAGTAAAGAAAAAAATGGTTCATTCATTAATATAATTTCTTCTACTAATATATATATATATATATATTTCTTTGATTTGTTAATTTGTTGTTATATATGTTCTCTTTTGTTTTGCTTTATTTTGTTTTGTATTTCTTTTCTGTTTTCCTTTTTTTCTTACTCTTTTTTTTTCAAATAAAAAATTAATAAAAACATACAAAAAAAATCTCACCTACAGGAAAAAAAGAGAAACATTCCTCATGTCCTAAAGCCTTCTCATCCTGAAACCTCCCTGTATTAGTGTGATCCCATCTCCCACTTCCCTTTCCCTAGGATCTCCATTTTTGAAAGGGGTCAGGTCAACCAACTTTTATTTCCCTCCTAGTTGCCTCAGCATCATTCCTCTGAATAGGTACTTTCACCAACCCTCAATTCTTCTCCATGCCCTCTTTTCAGATTTCTTTTTTATGGTGTTTTTCTCTATTAGAGTACAAAGTCATTGAAATCAAGAACCACATTTTTCTTTTTTTTATCTTAAATACTTAGTACAGTGCTTGGCACATAGCAAGCACTTAATGAATATCTTTTTGCCATGTCCTGTCTTGCCACACCACCAACCATATTTTAATTTTGTTGGTTGGTCCCTGGGATGCCCTCAGTGGATACATATTTTTGGATGTTACTAGGTAGGAATATTCTTTTCCATGTTCGATTCTCTGCCCATGAAGTACAGCATGGTATAATAGAAGAAGAATAATTGACATTTATATGGCACATTAAAGTTTATAAAGCACTTAAATCAATCTCATTTGGACTTATGATATAGATACTACAGATATCACTACCTTTAAAAAAATAAATGAGGAAACTTAAACTCACCAAGATCAAGTTACATACCTGAGTCTATATGAGTTGTAAGTATCGGAGGCAAGATTTTAACTGAAACCTTCCTGATTTCTGGTCTTTCACTCCATGTAGTTGAAAGGAAAAGCCCTGGTTTTGGTGGCAGAGTAGTTGGGTCTGGGTTCTAATTCTAAAGATAGATAGCATGATGTATAGAAGGTAGTCATTATGATCTCAGGTAAAACAAAAGCAAAAACAAGCCTACTTAAAATGTGTAAGCATAAAAAATATATCTTGCTAAAAGATACCATAGTCAATAAAAAATATCAATACTAAGCAGATATCTACCAAATAGCATAATATCCAAATTCTTAAAAGAAAAGTTAAATGAATTATAGGAGAAAATAGAAATTAATCCCCTACTTATAAGTAGGGGATGTTAATTTTTCACTTTCAGAGCTATCTAGATCTAAGCATAAAATAAATAAGAAAGAAGTTAAGAGATGAATAAAATCTTGAAAAAAATAGATATGATAGACCTTTGGGAAAAAACTGTATGAGAATAAAAAAGAATATACCTTTTTCTTAGTTATATGTGACCCCTTCATAAAAACTAAACATGTAAAAGAAAAATTAACCATGTATTAAGGCATAAAAACTCCCAATCAAATACAGAAAAGCAGAAATATTAAGTGCACACTTTTCAAACAATAATGAAATAAAAATTAAATTCAATAAAGGGAAATGGAAAGATAGATTAAAAATTAATTGGAAACTAAACAATTTAATCCTAAAGTATGAATAAATCAAAGAACAAATAGAAACAATCAATAATTTCATTAAGGAGAATGATAATAATAAGACAATATTCAAAAATTTGTGAGATGCATTGGAAACAATACTTAGAAGAAAATTTATTTTTGTAAATGCCTACAAAGAGCATATCAATGAATCGAACACACAACTTAAAAAACAACTAGAAAAAGGACAAATTAAAAATCTTTAAATGAGTGTTCCAAATCATTATTGATCAGAGAAATGCAAATTAAGACAACTCTGAGATACCACTACACACCTGTCAGATTGGCTAAGATGACAGGAAAAAATAATGATGAATGTTGGAGGGGATGCGGGAAAACTGGGACACTAATGCATTGTTGGTGGAGTTGTGAACGAAGCCAACCATTCTGGAGAGCAATCTGGAATATGCCCAAAAAATTATCAAATTGTGCATACCCTTTGATCCAGCAGTGTTTCTATTGGGCTTATACCCCAAAGAGATACTAAAAAAGGGAAAGGGACCTGTATGTGCCAAAATGTTTGTGGCAGCCCTATTTGTAGTGGCTAGAAACTGGAAAATGAATGGATGCCCATCAATTGAAGAATGGCTGGGTAAATTGTGGTATATGAATGTTATGGAATATTATTGTTCTGTAAGAAATGACCAGCAGGATGAATACAGAGAGGACTGGCGAGACTTACATGAATTGATGCTAAGTGAAATGAGCAGAACCAGGAGATCATTATATACTTCGACAACGATATTGTATGAAGACATATTTTGATGGAAGTGGATTTCTTTGACAAAGAGACCTAACTGAGTTTCAATTGATAAATGACGGACAAAAGCAGCTACACCCAAAGAAAGAACACTGGGAAACGAATGTGAACTATCTGCATTTTTGTTTTTCTTCCCGGGTTATTTATACCTTCTGAATCCAATTCTCCCTATGCAATAAGAGAACTGTTCGGTTCTGCAAACATATATTGTATCTAGGATATACTGCAACATATCCAACATATAAAGGACTGCTTGCCATCTAGGGGAGGGGGTGGAGGGAAGGAGGGGAAAAAAATTGGAACAGAAACGAGTGCAAAGGATAATGTAGTAAAAAAAAAATTACCCTGGCATGGATTCTGTCAATATAAAGTAATTATTAAATAAAAATTAAAAAAAAAATCTTTAAATGGCAAAATGGAAATCCTGAAAATCAAAGGAGAGGTTACTAAAATTGAAAGTAAAAAAACAACAACATTGAACTAATAAATAAAACTAGTGATTGTTTTTATGCAATCCCCCCAAATGAATAAACTCTGATTAATTCAGTTTTTTAAAAAATGAAGAAAATCAAGTTACCAGTATCAAAAATTAAAAAGATGACTGTACTACCAAAGAAGATAAAATTAAAGCACTTATTAGGAATTTTGGGCATAATTATATGCCAGTAAAACTGAAAATATAAATAAAATGGATGAATATGTACAAAAATATAAACTTCCCAAGTTATCATAAAAGGAAATAAAAAAATAACTCTAGTTTAGAAAAATAAATTGATAAACATCATTAAGGCCAAATGGATTTATAAGTGAATTTTATCAAACATTTAAGGAATGATTAATTCCAATACTATATAAACTATTTGGAAAAATAGGTAACAAGAGAGTCCTATAAAGTTTTTTATGACATAAATATAGCTTTGATACTTAAACCAAATAAAGCAAAACCAGAAATAAAACCACAGACCAAATTCATTAATGAATATTGATGCAAAAATTTTAAATAAAATGCTAGTGAGGAGATCACATATCACAAAAGTTATATATTATGACCAGGTGGGATTTATATCAGGAATGCAGAACTGATTCAGTATTATATTATAAGAAATGATGAGCAGGATAATTTCAGAAAAACATGAGGAGGCTACTAGGAACACCTAAACTAAAATTAGCAGAATTGGAATATTATACACAGCAAAAGCAATACTGTAAGGAAGATCAATTGTAAAAGATTTAGTTGCTCTGATCAATATAATAATCCAAGACAATTCCAAAATACCTATGATAAAAAATGCTTTCTACCTTGAGAGAGAACTGATAAACTTGTGAGTGCAAATTAAAACATACTTTACTTACTTTATTTTTGTTTTTGGTGTTTCTTTTTGTTTTCTTTTGCAATGTGATTAATATGAGAATATATTTTGCACAACTTCCCATGTATTATTGATATCAAATTGCTTGCTTTTTCATAGAGAAGGGAAGGAAAGGAGGAAGGAAGAGAATTTGGAATTCAAAATTCTATAAAAATTCTATAAATTCTATAAAATTCTATTAAAATTTTTAACTTGTAATTGGTAAATATTTAACAAAATAAAAATATATCAAGAAATAAAAGAAGGCTATGATCTTGGACCCTGAAGCTCAGAGTCCTAGGCTTGGAGTGAGCTCCTAAGGAATCTAGAAACTAGTTCTAAGGATTATAATTGTATTCTATTCCTTTGTGAGGATTTAAAATATAGATATTTTTGAAAGGCATTGTTTAGGGGGCCTTTTCAGTGCAAATAAAAAAAGAAAATGTTCATCATCCATTTTTTTATTGTATACATTTGCATGCTTTGTAGTTTCTGGGAACATTATCCTTACTTAGTCTCCAGGATTCAATTTTCTTTGGATGGGAAACAGGTTAGTTCTTGATCCTCTTTTACAATAAGTGACATTTATGAAAAATGA